>NW_019251240.1:4857-45569 GCF_002742605.1 Olea europaea var. sylvestris
TACGTCACAACGAAGTGGTGAGTTCAATTCAAAACGGTCGCTACATCTTCAAAAAGTACTTATGGGCCGAAAACGGACACCGTGTGCAAAAGTTACGCTCAATTCTTCGTCCGCCAACTCTCCAAGCGTTCTAAATATGCAAGTACTCAATCTTTCGAAAAATGGCCAAAATCCCACGTACGTCACGACGAAGTGGTGAGTTCAATCCAAAACGGTCGCTACATTTACAAAATGTACTTATGGGCCCAAAACGGACACTATGTGCAAAAGTTACGCTCAATTCTTCGTCCGTTCGACTCTCCAAGCGTTCTAAATATGCAACAAAATCCCTCGTACGTCACGACGAAGTGGTGAGTTCAATCCAAAACGGTCGCCTCATTTCCAAAAAGTACTTATGGGCCCAAAACGAACATCGTGTGCAAAAGTCACGCTCAATTCTTCGTCCGTTCGACTCTCCAAGCGTTCTAAATATGCAACAAAATCCCTCGTACGTCACGACGTTGTTGTGAGTTCAAACCAAAACGGTCGCTACATTTTCAAAAAGTACTTATGGGCCCAAAACGGACACCGTGTGCAAAAGTTATGCTTAATTATTCGTGCGCCGACTCTCAAACCGTTACAAATATGCAAGTGCTCATTCTTCTGAAAAATGGACAAAATCCTATGTACGTCACAACGAAGTGGTGAGTTCAATTCAAAACGGTCGCTACATTTTCAAAAAGTACTTATGGGCCGAAAACGGACACCGTGTGCAAAAGTTACGCTCAATTCTTCGTCCGCCAACTCTCCAAGCATTCTAAATATGCAAGTACTCAATCTTTCGAAAAATGGGCAAAATCCCTCGTACATCACGACGAAGTGGTGAGTTCAATCAAAAATGGTCGCTACATTTACAAAATGTACTTATGGGCCCAAAACGGACACCGTGTGCAAAATTTACGATCAATTCTTCGTCCGCCGACTTTCCAAGTGTTATAAATATGCAAGTGCTCCATCTTTTGAAAAATGGCCAAAATCCCTCGTACATCACGACGAAGTGGTGAGTTCAATCCAAAACGGTCGCTACATTTACAAAAAGTACTTATGGGCCCAAAACGAACACCGTGTGCAAAAGTTACGCTCAATTCTTCATCCGTCGACTCTCCAAGCGTTCTAAATATGCAAGTGCTCATTCTTTTGAAAAATGGCGAAAATCCCTCGTACGTCACGACGAAGTGGTTAGTTCAATCCAAAATGGTCGCTACATTTTCAAAAAGTACTTATGGGCCCAAAACGGACATCGTGTGCAAAAGTCACGCTCAATTCTTCGTCCGCTGACTCTCCAAGCTTTCCAGATATGCAAGTGCTCATTCTTTCCAAAAATGGCCAAAATCCCTCGTACGTCATGACGAAGTGCTGAGTTCAATCCAAAACGGTCGCTGCATTTACGAAAAGTACTTATGGGCCTAAAACGGACACCATGTGCAAAAGCTACGCTCAATTCTTCGTCCGTCGATTCTCCAAGCGTTCGAAATATGCAAGTGCTCATTCTTTCGAAAAATGGCCAAAATCCCTCGTAGGTCATGTCGAAGTTGTGAATACAATCCAAAACGGTCGCTACATTTCCAAAAAGTACTAATGGGCCCAAAACGGACGCCGTTTGCAAAAGTTACACTGAATTCTTCGTCCGTCGACTCTCCAAGCGTTATAAATATGCAAGTGCTGATTCTTTCGAATAATGGCCAAAATCCCTTGTACGTCACGACGTTGTTGTGAGTTCAAACCAAAACGATCGCTACATTTTCAAAAAGTACTTATGGGCCCAAAACGGACACCGTGTGCAAAAGTTATGCTCAATTCTTCGTACGCCGACTCTCAAAGCGTTACAAATATGCAAGTGCTCATTCTTCCGAAAAATGGCCAAAATCCCATGTACGTCACAACGAAGTGGTGAGTTCAATTCAAAACGGTCGCTACATTTTCAAAAAGTACTTATGGGCCGAAAACGGACACCGTGTGCAAAAGTTACTCTCAATTCTTCGTCCGCCAACTCTCCAAGCGTTCTAAATATGCAAGTGCTCAATCTTTCGAAAAATGGCCAAAATCCCTCGTACGTCAAGATGAAGTGGTGAGTTCAATCCAAAATGGTCGCTACATTTACAAAAAGTACTTATGGGCCCAAAACAGACACCGTGTACAAAATTTACGCTCAATTCTTCGTCCGTCGACTCTCCAAGCGTTCTAAATATTCAAGTGCTCATTCTTTTGAAAAATGGCCAAAATACCTCGTACGTCACGATGAAGTGGTTAGTTCAATCCAAAACGGTCGCTACATTTCCAAAAAGTACTTATGGGCCTAAAACGGACATCGTGTGCGAAAGTTACGCTCAATTCTTCATCCGCTAACTCTCCAAGCGTTCCAAATATGCAAGTGCTCATTCTTTCAAAAAATTGCCAAAATCCCTCGTACGTCACGACGAAGTGGTGAGTTCAATCTAAAACGGTCGCTACACTTTCGAAAAGTACTTATGGGCCCAAAACGAACACCGTGTGCAAAAGTTACGCTCAATTCTTCGTCCGTCGAGTCTTCAAGCGTTCGAAATATGCAAGTGCTCATTCTTTTGAAAAATGGCCAAAATCCCTCGTACGTCACGACGAAGTGGTGAGTTCAATCCAAAACGGTCCCTACATTTCCAAAAAGTTCTTATGGGCAAAAACGGACACCGTGTGCAAAAGTTACGCTAAATTCTTCGTCCCCTGACTCTCGAAGCGTTCTAAATATGCAAGTGCTCATTATTTCAAAAAATGGCCAAAATCCCTCGTACGTCACGATGAAGCGGTGATTTCAATCCAAAATGGTCGTTAAATTTGCAAAGAGTACTTATGGGCCCAAAACGGACACCGTGTGCAAAAGTTACGCTCAATTCTTCGTTCTCCGACTCTCCAAGCATTCCAAATATGTAAGTGCTCATTCTTTCGAAAAATGGCCAAAAGCCCTCGTACGTCACGACGAAGATGTGACTTCAAACCAAAACGGTTGCTACATTTCCAAAAAGTACTTATGGGCCCAAAATGGACACCGTGTGCAAAAGTTACAATCAATTCTTCGTCCGCCGACTCTCCAAGCGTTCGAAAAATATAAGTGCTCATTCTTTCGAAAAATGGCTAAAATCCCTCGTACGTCACGACGAAGTGGTGAGTTCAATCCAAAAGGGTCGCTACATTTCCAAAAAGTTCTTATGGGCCCAAAACGGACACCGTGTGCAAAAGTTACGCTGAATTCTTCGTCCGTCGAGTCTCCAAGCATTCTAAATATGCAAGTGCTCATTCTTTCGAAAAATGGCCAAAATCCCTCGTACGTCACGATGAAGAGGTGAGTTCAGACCAAAACGGTCGCTACATTTCCAAAAAGTACTTATGGGCCCAAAATGGACACCGTGTGCAAAAGTTACGCTCAATTCTTCGTCCGCCGACTCTCCAAGCATTCTAAATATGCAAGTGCTTAATCTTTCGAAAAATGGTCAAAATCCCTCGTACGTCACGATGAAGTGGTGAGTTCAATCCAAAACGGTCGCTACATTTCCAAAAATTACTTATGGACCCAAAACGGACACCGTCTGCAAAAGTTACGCTCAATTCTTCGTCCGCCGACTCTCCAAGCGTTCGAAATATGCAAGTGCTCATTCTTTCGAGAAATGGCTAAAATCCCCCGCACGTCACGACGAAGTTGTGAGTTCAAAACAAAACGGTCGCTACTTTTCCAAAAAGTACTTATGGGCCCAAAACGGACACCGCGTGCAAAAGTTACGCTCAATTCTTCGTACGCCGACTCTCAAACCGTTACAAATATACAAGTGCTCATTCTTTCGAAAAATGGCCGAAATCCCTCGTACGTCAAGACGAAGTGGTGAGTTCAATCCAAAACGGACGCTGTATTTCCAAAAAGTACTTATGGGCCCAAAACGGACGCCGTATGCAAAAGTTTCACTGAATTCTTCATCCGTCAACTCTCCAAGCGTTCTAAATATGCAAGTGCTCATTCTTTTGAAAAATGGCCAAAATCCCTCGTACGTCACGACGAAGTTGTGAGTTCAAACCAAAACGGTCGCTACATTTCCAAAAAGTACTTCTGGGCCTAAAACGGACACCGTGTTCAAAAGTTACGCTCAATTCTTCGTCCGTCGACTCTCCAAGCGTTCTAAATATGCAAGTGCTCATTCTTTCGAAAAATGGCCAAAATCACTCGTACGTCACGACGAAGTGGTGAGTTCAAACCAAAACGGTCGCTACATTTCCAAAAAGTACTTCTGGGCCTAAAACGGACACCGTGTTCAAAAGTTACGCTCAATTCTTCGTCCGTCGACTCTCCAAGCGTTCTAAATATGCAAGTGCTCATTCTTTCGAAAAATGGCAAAAATCCCTCGTACGTCACGACGAAGTGGTGAGTTCAATCCAAAACGGTCGCTACATTTCCAAAAAGTAATTATGGGCAAAAAATGGATGCCGTGTGCAAAAGTTACGCTCAATTCTTCATACGCCGACTCTCCAACCGTTCCAAATATGTAAGTGCTCATTCTTTCAAAAAATGGCCGAAAACCCTCGTATGTCACTACGAGGTGGTGAGTTCAATCCAAAACGGTCGCTACATTTCCAAAAAGTACTTATGGGCCGAAAATGGATGCCGTGTGCAAAAGTTACGCTGAATGCTTCATCCGTCGACTCTCCAAGCGTTCTAAATATGCAAGTGCTCAATCGTTCAAAAAATGGCCAAAATCCCTCGTATGTCACGACTAAGGGGTGAGTTCAATCAAAAACGGTCGCCACATTTCCAAAAAGTACTTATGGGCCCAAAATGGACATCGTGTGCAAAAGTTACGCTCAATTCTTCGTCCGTCGACTCTCCAACCGTTCTAAATATGCAAGTGCTCATTCTTTCAAAAAATGGCAAAAATCCCTCGTACGTCACGATGAAGTGATGATTTCAAACCAAAACGGTCGCTACATTTCCAAAAAGTACTTCTGGGCCCAAAATGGACACCGTGTGCAAAAGTTACGCTCAATTCTTCGTTCGTCGACTCTCCAAGCATTCTAAATATGCAAGTGCTCATTCTTTCGAAAAATGGTCAAAATCCCTCGTACGTCACGACGAAGTGGTGATTTCAATCCAGAACGGTCACTACATTTCCAAAAAGTATTTCTAGCCCCAAAATGGACACCGTCTGCAAAAGTTACGCTCAATTCTTCGTTCGTCGACTCTCCAAGCGTTCTAAATATGGAAGTGTTCATTCTTTCAAAAAATGGCCAAAATCCCTCGTAGGTCAAGACAAAGTTGTGAGTTCAATCCAAAACGGTCGCTCCATTTCCAAAAAGTACTTATGGGCCTAAAACGTACACCGTGTACAAAAGTTACGCTCAATTCTTCGTACGCCGACTCTCCAACCGTTCCAAATATGCAAGTGCTCATTCTTTCGAAAAATGGCCGAAATCCCTTGTAGGTCACGACGAAGAGGTGAGTTCAATCCAAAACGGTCGCTGCATTTCCAAAAAATATTTATGGGCCCAAAACGGACGACGTGTGCAAAAGTTACGCTGAATTCTTCGCCCGTCGACTCTCCAAGCATTCTAAATATGCAAGTGCTCATTCTTTCAAAAAATGGCAAAAATCCCTCGTACGTCATGTCGAAGTTCTGAGTTCAAACCAAAACGGTCGCTATATTTACAAAAAGTACTTATGGGCCTAAAACGGACACCGTGTGCAAAAGTTACGCTCAATTCTCCGTCCACCGACTCTCCATGCGTTCTAAATATGCAAGTGCTCAATCTTTCGAAAAATGGCCAAAATCCCTCGTACGTCATGATGAAGTGGTGAGTTCAATGCAAAACGGTCGCTACATTTCCAAAAAGTACTTATGGGCCCAAAACGAACACCGTGTGCAAAAGTTACGTTCAATTCTTCGTCCGTCGACTCTCTAAGCGTTCTAAATATGCAAGTGCTCATTCTTTCGAAAAATGGCCAAAATCCCACTACGTCACGACAGAGATATGAGTTTAAACCAAAATGGTCGCTACATTTCCAAAAATTACTTGATGGCCAAAAACGGACGCTGTGTGCAAAAGTTATGCTCAATTCTTCATCGGACGACTCTCCAAGCGTTCTAAATATGCAAGTGCTCATTCTTTCAAAAAATGGCCAAAATCCCTCGTACGTCACGACGAAGTGGTTATTTCAATCCAAAACGGTCGCTACATTTCCAAGAAGTACTTCGGGGCCCGAAATGGACACCGTGTGCAAAAGTTACGCTCAATTTTTCGTTCGTCGACTCTCCAAGCATTCTAAATATGCAAGTGTTCATTCTTTCAAAAATTGGTCAAAATCCCTCGTAGGTTAAGACGAAGTTGTGAGTTCAATCCAAAACGGTCGCTACATTTCCAAAAAGTACTTATAGGCCCAAAACGTACACTGTGTGCAAAAGTTACGCTCAATTCTTCGTACGCCGACTCTCCAACCGTTGCAAATATGCAAGTGCTCATTCTTTCAAAAAATGGCCAAAATCCCTCTTACGTCACGACGAAGTGGTGAGTTCAATCCAAAACGGTCGCTGCATTTCCAAAAAGTATTTATGGGCCCAAAACGGACGCCATGTGCAAAAGTTACGCGAAATTCTTCGTCCGTCGACTCTCCAAGAGTTCTAAATATGCAAGTGCTAATTCTTTCGAAAAATGGCCAAAATCCCTCGTACGTCATGATGAAGTGGTGAGTTCAATGCAAAACGGTCGTTACATTTCCAAAAAGTACTTATGGGCCCAAAACGGACACCGTGTGCAAAAGTTACGCTCAATTCTTGGTCCGTCGACTCTCTAAGCGTTCTAAATATGCAGGTGCTCATTCTTTCGAAAAATGGCCAAAATCCCACTACGTCACGACAAAGATGTGAGTTCAAACCAAAACGGTCGCTACATTTCCAAAAATTACTTATGGGCCGAAAACGGACGCCGTGTGCAAAAGTTATTCTCAATACTTCGTCCGAAGACTCTCCAAGCGTTCTGAATATGTAAGTGCTCATTCTTTCGAAAAATGGCCAAAATCCCTTGTACGTCACGACGAAGTGGTGAGTTCAAACCAAAACGGTCGCGACATTTACAAAAAGTACTTATGAGCCCAAAACGGACACCGTGTGCAAAAGTTACGCTCAATTCTTCGTCCACCGACTCTCCAAGCGCTCTAAATATGCAAGTGCTCAATCTTTCGATCAATGGCCAAAATCCCTCGTACGTCATGATGAAGTGGTGAGTTCAATGCAAAACGGTCGCTAGATTTCCAGAAAGTACTTATGGGCCCAAAACGGACACCGTGTACAAAAGTTACGCTCAATTCTTCGTCCGTCGACTCTCCAAGCGTTCTAAATATGCAAGTGCTCATTCTTTCGAAAAAAAACGGACACCGTGTACAAAAGTTACGCTCAATTCTTCGTCCGTCGACTCTCCAAGCGTTCTAAATATGCAAGTGCTCATTCTTTCGAAAAAAAACGGACACCGTGTACAAAAGTTACGCTCAATTCTTCGTCCGTCGACTCTCCAAGCGTTCTAAATATGCAAGTGCTCATTCTTTCGAAAAAAAACGGACACCGTGTACAAAAGTTACGCTCAATTCTTCGTCCGTCGACTCTCCAAGCGTTCTAAATATGCAAGTGCTCATTCTTTCGAAAAAAAACGGACACCGTGTACAAAAGTTACGCTCAATTCTTCGTCCGTCGACTCTCCAAGCGTTCTAAATATGCAAGTGCTCATTCTTTCGAAAAATGGCCAAAATCCCTCGTAGGTCAAGACGAAGTTGTGAGTTCAATCCAAAACGGTCGCTACATTTCCAAAAAGTACTTATGGGCCGAAAACGTACACTGTTTACAAAAGTTACGCTCAAGTCTTCGTACGCCGACTCTCCAACCGTTCTAAATATGCAAGGCCTTAATCTTTCGAAAAATGGCCAAAATCCCTCGTATGTCACGACGAAGTGGTGAGTTCAATCCAAAACGGTCGCTATATTTACAAAAAGTACTTATGGGCCCAAAACGGACACCGTGTGCAAAAGTTACGCTCAATTCTTCGTCCGTCGACTCTCTAAGCGTTCTAAATATCGAAGTGCTCATTCTTTCGAAAAATGGCTAAAATCCCACTACGTCACGACAAAGATGTGAGTTCAAACCAAAACGGTCGCTACATTTCCAAAAATTACTTATGGGCCGAAAACGGACGCCATGTGCAAAAGTTATTCTCAATACTTCGTCCGAAGACTCTCCAAGCGTTCTGAATATGCAAGTGCTCATTCTTTCGAAAAATGGCCAAAATCCCTCGTACGTCACGACGAAGTTGTAAGTTCAAACGAAAACGGTCGCTACATTTAGAAAAAGTACTTAGGGGCCCAAAATGGACATCGTGTGCAAAAGTTACGCTCAATTCTTCGTCCGCCGACTCTTCAAGCGTTCTAAATATGCATGTGCTCAATATTTCAAGAAATGGCCAAAATAACTCGTACGTCACGACAAGTGGTGAGTTCAATCCAAACCGGTCGCTACATTTCAAAAAAGTACTTATGGGCCCAAAACGGATACCGTGTGCAAAAGTTACGCTCAATTCTTCGTCCGTCGACTCTCCAAGCGTTCTAAATATGCAAGTGCTCAATCTTTCGATCAATGGCCAAAATCCCTCGTACGTCATGATGAAGTGGTGAGTTCAATGCAAAATGGTCGCTACATTTCCAAAAAGTACTTATGGGCCCAAAACGGACACCGTGTGCAAAAGTTACGCTCAATTCTTGGTCCGTCGACTCTCTAAGCGTTCTAAATATGCAAGTGGTCATTCTTTCGAAAAATGGCCAAAATCCCACTACGTCACGACAAAGATGTGAGTTCAAACCAAAACGGTCGCCACGTTTCCAAAAATAACTTATGGGCCAAAAACGGACGCCGTGTGCAGAAGTTATACTCAATTCTTCGTCCGAAGAGTCACCAAGCATTTTGAATATGCAAGTGCTCATTCTTTCGAAAAATGGCCAAAATCCCTCGTACGTCACGACGAAGTGGTGAGTTCAATCCAAAACGGTCGCTACATTTACAAAAAGTACTTATGGGCCCAAAACAGACACCGTGTGCAAAAGTTACGCTCAATTCTTCGTCCGCCGACTCTCCAAGCGTTCTAAATATGCAAGTGCTCATTCTTTCGAAAAATGGCCAAAATCCCTCGTACGTCACGACGAAGATGTGAGTTCAAACCAAAACGGTCGCTACATTTACAAAAAGTACTTATGGGCCCAAAACAGACACCGTGTGCAAAAGTTACGCTCAATTCTTCGTCCGCCGACTCTCCAAGCGTTCTAAATATGCAAGTGCTCAATCTTTCGAGAAATGGCCAAAATCACTCGTACGTCACGACGAAGTGGTGAGTTCAATCCAAAACGATCGCTACATTTTCAAAAAGTACTTATGGGGCCCAAAATGGACACCGAGTGCCATGGTTACGCTCAATTCTTCGTCCGTCGACTCTCCAAGCGTTCTAAATATGTAAGTTGTCATTCTTTCAAAAAATGGCCAAATTCCCTCGTACGTCACGACGAAGTTGTGAGTTCAAACCAAAACGGTCGCTACATTTACAAAAAGTACTTATGGGCCCAAAACGGACACCGTGTGCAAAAGTTTTGCTCAATTCTTCGTCCACCGACTCTCCAAGCGTTCTAAATATGCAAGTGCTCAATCTTTCGATCAATGGCCAAAATCCCTCGTACGTCATGATGAAGTGGTGAGTTCAATGCAAAACGGTCGCTACATTTCCAAAAAGTACTTATGGGACCAAAACGGACACCGTGTGCAAAAGTTACGCTCAATTCTTGGTCCGTCGACTCTCTAAGCGTTCTAAATATGCAAGTGCTCATTCTTTCGAAAAATGGCCAAAATCCAACTACGTCACCACAAAGATGTGAGTTCAAACCAAAACGGTCGCTACATTTCCAAAAATTACTTATGGGCCAAAAACGGACGCGATGTGCAGAAGTTATACTCAATTCTTCGTCCGAAGACTCACCAAGCGTTCTGAATATGCAAGTGCTCATTCTTTCGAAAAATGGCCAAAATCCCTTGTACGTCACGACGAAGTGGTGATTTCAATCAAAGACGGTCGCTACATTTCCAAAAAGAACTTCTGGGCCCAAAATGGACATCGTGTGCAAAAGTTACGCTGAATTTTTCGTTCGTCGACTCTCCAAGCGTTCTAAATATGCAAGTGTTCATTCTATCGAAAAATGGCCAAAATCCCTCGTAGGTCAAGACGAAGTTGTGAGTTCAATCCAAAACGGTCGCTACATTTCCAAAAAGAACTTCTGGGCCCAAAATGGATACCGTGTGCAAAAGTAACTCTCAATTCTTCGTACGCCGACAATCCAAGCGTTCCAATTATGCAAGTGCTCATTCTTTCGAAAAATGGCCAAAATCCCTCGTACGTCACGACGAAGTGGTGAGTTCAATCCAAACCGGTCGCTACATTTCCAAAAAGTACTTATGGGCCGAAAACGGACACCGTGTGCAAAAGTTACGCTCAATTCTTCGTCCGTCGGCTCTCCAAGCGTTCTAAATATGCAAGTGCTCATTCTTTCGAAAAATGGCCAAAATCCCTCGTACGTCACGACGAAGTGGTGAGTTCAATCCAAACCGGTCGCTACATTTCCAAAAAGTACTTATGGGCCGAAAACGGACACCGTGTGCAAAAGTTACGCTCAATTCTTCGTCCGTCGGCTCTCCAAGCGTTCTAAATATGCAAGTGCTCATTCTTTCGAAAAATGGCCAAAATCCCTCGTACGTCACGACGAAGTGGTGAGTTCAATCCAAACCGGTCGCTACATTTCCAAAAAGTACTTATGGGCCGAAAACGGACACCGTGTGCAAAAGTTACGCTCAATTCTTCGTCCGTCGACTCTCCAAGCGTTCTAAATATGTAAGTGCTCATTCTTTCGAAAAATGGCCAAAATCCCTCGTACGTCACGACGAAGTTGTAAGTTCAAACGAAAATGGTCGCTACATTTACAAAAAGTACTTAGGGGCCGAAAATGGACATAGTGTGCAAAAGTTACGCTCAATTCTTTGTCCGCCGACTCTTCAAGCGTTCTAAATATGCAAGTGCTCAATCTATTGAAAAATGGCCAAAATCCCTCGTACGTCACGACGAAGTTGTAAGTTCAAACGAAAATGGTCGCTACATTTACAAAAAGTACTTAGGGGCCGAAAATGGACATAGTGTGCAAAAGTTACGCTCAATTCTTCGTCCGTCGACTCTCCAAGCGTTCTAAATATGCAAGTGCTCAATCTATTGAAAAATGGCCAAAATCCCTCGTACGTCACGAAGAAATTGTGAGCTCAAACCAAAACGGTCGCTACATTTTCAAAAAGTACCTATGGGCCCAAAATGGACACCGTGTGCAAAAGTTACGCGCAATTCTTCGTCCGCCGACTTTCCAAGCGTTCAAAATATCCAAGTGCCCAATCTTTTGAAAAATGGCCAAAATCCCTCGTACGTCACGACGAAGTAGTGAGTTCAATCCAAAACGGTAGCTACATTTCCAAAAAGTACTTATGGGCCCAAAACGGATACCGTGTGGAAAAGTTACGGTCAATACTTTGTACGCCGACTCTCAAACCTTTACAAATATGCAAGTGCTCATTCTTTCGAAAAATGGCCGAAAGCCCTCGTACGTCACGACGAAGTGGTGAGTTCAATCCAAAACGGTCGCTGTAGTTCCAAAAAGTACTTATGGGCCCAAAACGGACGCCGTATGCAAAAGTTTCGCTGAATTCTTCTTTCGTCGACTCTCCAAGCATTCTAAATAAGCAAGTGCTCATACTTTTGAAAAATGGCCAAAATCCCTCGTACGTCACGACGAAGTGGTGGGTTCGAATCAAAACGGTCGCTACATTTTCAAAAAGTACTTATGGGCCCAAAATGGACAACGTGTCCAAAAGTTACGCTCAATTCTTCGTCCGCCGACTCTCCAAGCGTTCTAAATATGCAAGTGCTCATTCTTTCGAAAAATGGCCAAAATCCCTCGTACGGCACGACGAAGTGGTGAGTTCAATCCAAAACGGTCGCTATATTTCCAAAAAGTACTTATGGGCCCAAAATGGACAACGTGTCCAAAAGTTACGCTCAATTCTTCGTCCGCCGACTCTCCAAGCGTTCTAAATATGCAAGTGCTCAATCTTTCGAGAAATGGCCAAAATCACTCATATGTCACGATGAAGTGGTGAGTTCAAACCAAAACGGTCGCTACATTTTCAAAAAGTACTTATGGGCCCAAAACAGACAACGAGTGCCATGGTTACGCTCAATTCTTCGTCCGTCGACTCTCCAAGCGTTCTAAATATGCAAGTGCTAATTCTTCCGAAAAATGGCCAAAATCCCTCGTACGTGACGACGAAGTGGTGAGTTCAAACCAAAACGGTTGCTACATTTACAAAAAGTACTTATGGGCCCAAAACGGGCACCGTGTGGAAAAGTTACGCTCAATTCTTCGTCCGTCGACTCTCTTAGCGTGCCAAATATGCAAGTGCTCATTCGTTCAAAAAATGGCCAAAATCCCTCGTACGTCACGACGAAGTTGTGAATTCAATACAAAATGGTCGCTACATTTCCAAAAAGTACTTATGGGCCCAAAACGGACACCGTGTGCAAAAGTTACGCTCAATTCTTCTTTCGCCGACTCTCTAAGCGTGCCAAATATGCAAGTGCTCATTCTTTCAAAAAGTGGCCAAAATCCCTCTTACGTCACGACGAAGTGCTGAGTTCAATCTAAAACGGTCGCTACATTTCCAAAAAGTACTTATGGGCCCAAAACGGACACCGTGTGCAAAAGTTACGCTCAATTTTTGGTCCGTCGAATCTCTAAGCGTTCTAAATATGCAAGTGCTCATTCTTTCGAAAAATGGCCAAAATCCCACTACATCACGACAAAGATGTGAGTTCAAACCAAAACGGTCGCTACATTTCCAAAAAGTACTTATGGGCCCAAAACGGACACCGTGTGCAAAAGTTACGCTCAATTCTTCGTACGCCGACAATCCAAGCGTTCCAAATATGCAAGTGCTCATTCTTTCGAAAAATGGCCAAAATCCCACTACATCACGACAAAGATGTGAGTTCAAACCAAAACGGTCGCTACATTTCCAAAAATTACTAATGGGCCCAAAACGGACACCGTGTACAAAAGTTACGCTCAATTCTTCGTCCGTCGACTCTCCAAGCCTTCTAAATATGCAAGTGCTCATTGTTTCGAAAAATGGCCAAAATCCCTCGTACGTCACGACGAAGTTGTGAGTTCAATCCAAAACGGTCGCTACATTTACAAAAAGTACTTATGGGCCCAAAACGGACACCGTGTGCAAAAGTTACGCTCAATTCTTCGTCCGCCGACTCTCCAAGCGTTCTAAATATGCAAGTGCTCAATCTTTCGAGAAATGGCCAAAATCACTCGTACGTCACGACGAAGTGGTGAGTTCAATCCAAAACGGTCGCTACATTTTCAAAAAGTACTTATGGGCCCAAAATGGACACCGAGTGCCATGGTTATGCTCAATTCTTCGTCCGTCGACTCTCCAAGCGTTCTAAATAGGTAAGTGCTCATTCTTTCGAAAAATGGCCAAAATCCCTCGTACGTCACGATGAAGTGGTGAGTTCAAACCAAAACGGTCGCTACATTTCCAAAAAGTACTTATGGGCCCAAAACGGACACGATGTGCAAAAGTTACGCTCAATTCTTGGTCCGTCGACTCTCTAAGCGTTCTAAATATGCAAGTGCTCATTCTTTCGAAAAATGGCCAAAATCCCTCGTACGTCACGATGAAGTGGTGAGTTCAAACCAAAACGGTCGCTACATTTCCAAAAAGTACTTATGGGCCCAAAACGGACACGATGTGCAAAAGTTACGCTCAATTCTTGGTCCGTCGACTCTCTAAGCGTTCTAAATATGCAAGTGCTCATTCTTTCGAAAAATGGCCAAAATCCCACTACGTCACGACAAAGATGTGAGTTCAAACCAAAACGGTCGCTACATTTCCAAAAATTACTTATGGGCCAAAAACGAACGCCGTGTGCAGACGTTATGCTCAATTCTTCGTCCGAAGACTCACCAAGCGTTCTGAATATGCAAGGGCTCATTCTTTCGAAAAATGGCCAAAATCCCTTGTACGTCACGACGAAGTGGTGATTTCAATCAAAGACAGTCGCTACATTTCCAAAAAGTACTTCTGGGCCCAAAATGGACACCGTGTGCAAAAGTTACGCTGAATTCTTCGTTCGTCGACTCTCCAAGCGTTCTAAATATGCAAGTGTTCATTCTATCGAAAAATGGCAAAAATCCCTCGTAGGTTAAGAGAAGTTGTGAGTTCAATCCAAAACGGTCGCTACATTTCCAAAAAGTACTTATGGGCCGAAAACGTACACCATGTACAAAAGTTACGCTCAAGTCTTCGTACGCCGACTCTCCAACCATTCTAAATATACAAGTGCTTAATCTTTCGAAAAATGGCCAAAATCCCTCGTACGTCACGACCAAGAGGTGAGTTCAATCCAAAACGGTCGCTACATTTATAAAAAGTACTTATGGGCCCAAAACGGACACCGTGTACAAAAGTTACGCTCAATTCTTCGTCCGTTGACTTCCCAAGCATTCTAAATAGGCAAGTGCTCATTCTTTCGAAAAATGGCCAAAATCCCTCGTACGTCACGACGAAGTTGTAAGTTCAAACGAAAACGGTCGCTACTTTTACAAAAAGTACTTAGGGGCCCAAAATGGACATCGTGTGCAAAAGTTACGCTCAATTCTTCGTCCGTCGACTCTGCAAGCGTTCTAAATATGCAAGTGCTCAATCTGTCAAGAAATGGCCAAAATCACTCGTACGTCACAACGAAGTGGTGAGTTCAATCCAAACCGATCGCTACATTTCCAAAAAGTACTTATGGGCCCAAAACGGACATCGTGTGCAAAAGTTACGCTCAATTCTTCGTCCGTCGACTCTCCAAGCGTTCTAAATATGCAAGTGCTCAATCTATTGAAAAATGGCCAAAATCCCTCGTACGTCACGACGAAGTGGTGAGTTCAATCCAAAACGGTCGCTGTAGTTCCAAAAAGTACTTATGGGCCCAAAACGGACGCCGTATGCAAAAGTTTCGCTGAATTCTTCTTCCGTCGACGCTCCAAGCATTCTAAATAAGCAAGTGCTCATTCTTTCGAAAAATGGCCAAAATCCCTCGTACGTCACGACGAAGTGGTGAGTTCAATCCAAAACGGTCGCTGTAGTTCCAAAAAGTACTTATGGGCCCAAAACGGACGCCGTATGCAAAAGTTTCGCTGAATTCTTCTTCCGTCGACGCTCCAAGCATTCTAAATAAGCAAGTGCTCATTCTTTCGAAAAATGGCCAAAATCCCTCGTACGTCACGACGAAGTGGTGAGTTCAATCCAAAACGGTCGCTGTAGTTCCAAAAAGTACTTATGGGCCCAAAACGGACGCCGTATGCAAAAGTTTCGCTGAATTCTTCTTCCGTCGACTCTCCAAGCATTCTAAATAAGCAAGTGCTCATTCTTTCGAAAAATGGCCAAAATCCCTCATACGTCACGACAAAGTGGTGGGTTCGAATCAAAACGGTCGCTACATTTTCAAAAAGTACTTATGGGCCCAAAACGGACACCGTGTGCAAAAGTTACGCTCCATTCTTCGTCCGCCGGCTTTCCAAGCGTTCTAAATATGCAAGTGCCCATTCTTTCGAAAAATGGCCAAAATCCCTCGTACGTCACGACGAAGTGGTGAGTTCAATCCAAAACGGTCGCTACATTTCCGAAAAGTACTTATGGTCCCAAAAACGGACACTGTCTGAAAAGTTATGCTCAATTCTTCGAACATCGTCAGTCCGAATATGCAGGTGTACGTTCTTCAAAAAATGGTCAAATCCCTCATACGTCACGACAAAGTGGTGGGTTCGAATCAAAACGGTCGCTACATTTTCAAAAAGTACTTATGGGCCTAAAACGGACACCGTGTGCAAAAGTTACGCTCCATTCTTCGTCCGCCGGCTTTCCAAGCGTTCTAAATATGCAAGTGCCCATTCTTTCGAAAAATGGCCAAAATCCCTCGTACGTCACGACGAAGTGGTGAGTTCAAACCAAAACGGTTGCTACATTTACAAAAAGTACTTATTGGCCCAAAACGGACACCGTGTGCTAAAGTTACGCTCAATTCTTCATCCACCGACTCGCCAAGCGTTCTAAATATGCAAGTGCTCAATCTTTCGATCAATGGCCAAAATCCCTCGTACGTCATGATGAAGTGATGAGTTCAATGCAAAACGGTCGCTACATTTCCAAAAAGTACTTATGGGCCCAAAACGGACACCGTGTGCAAAAGTTACGCTCAATTCTTGGTCCGTCGACTCTCTAAGCGTTCTAAATGTATAAGTGCTCATTCTTTCGAAAAATGGCCAAAATCCCACTACATCACGACAAAGATGTGAGTTCAAACCAAAACGGTCGCTACATTTCCAAAAAGTACTTATGGGCCCAAAATGGACACCGAGTGCCATGGTTACGCTCAATTCTTCATCCGTCGACTCTCCAAGCGTTCTAAATATGCAGGTGCTCATTCTTTCGAAAAATGGCCAAAATCCCTCGTACGTCACGATGAAGTGGTGAGTTCAAACCAAAACGGTCGCTACATTTCCAAAAAGTACTTATGGGCCCAAAATGGACACCGAGTGCCATGGTTACGCTCAATTCTTCATCCGTCGACTCTCCAAGCGTTCTAAATATGCAGGTGCTCATTCTTTCGAAAAATGGCCAAAATCCCTCGTACGTCACGATGAAGTGGTGAGTTCAAACCAAAACGGTCGCTACATTTCCAAAAAGTACTTATGGGCCCAAAACGGACACCGTGTGCAAAAGTTACGCTCAATTCTTCGTCCACCGACTCTCCAAGCGTTCTAAATATGCAAGTTCTCAATCTTTCGATCAATGGCCAAAATCCCTCGTACGTCATGATGAAGTGGTGAGTTCAATGCAAAACGGTCGCTACATTTTCAAAAAGTACTTATGGGCCCAAAACGGACACCGTGTGCAAAAGTTATGCTCAATTCTTGGTCCGTCGACTCTCTAAGCGTTCTAAATATGCAAGTGCTCATTCTTTCGAAAAATGGCCAAAATCCCACTACGTCACGACAAAGATGTGAGTTCAAACCAAAACGGTCGCTACATTTTCAAAAAGTACTTATGGGTCCAAAACGGACACCGTGTGCAAAAGTTATGCTCAATTCTTGGTCCGTCGACTCTCTAAGCGTTCTAAATATGCAAGTGCTCATTCTTTCAAAAAATGGCCAAAATCCATCGTACGTCACGACGAAGTGGTGATTTCAATCCAAAACGGTCGCTACATTTTCAAAAAGTACTTATGGGCCCAAAACGGACAACGAGAGCCATGGTTACGCTCAATTCTTCGTCTGTCGACTTTCCAAGCGTTCTAAATATGCAAGTGCTAATTCTTCCGAAAAATGGCCAAAATCCCTCGTACGTCACGATGAAGTGGTGAGTTCAAACCAAAACGGTTGCTACATTTACAAAAAGTACTTATGGGCCAAAAACGGGCACCGTGTGGAAAAGTTACGCTCAATTCTTCGTCCGTCGACTCTCTAAGCGTGCCAAATATGCAAGTGCTCATTCGTTCGAAAAATTGCCAAAATCCGTCGTACGTCACGACGAAGTTGTGAATTCAATACAAAATGGTCGCTACATTTCCAAAAAGTACTTATGGGCCCAAAACGGACACCGTGTGCAAAAGTTACGCTCAATTCTTCTTTCGCCGACTCTCTAAGCGTGCCAAATATGCAAGTGCTCATTCTTTCAAAAAGTGGCCAAAATCCCTCTTACGTCACGACGAAGTGCTGAGTTTAATCTAAAACGGTCACTACATTTCCAAAAATTACTTATGGGCCCAAAACGGACACCGTGTGCAAAAGTTACGCTCAATTCTTTGTCCGTCGAATCTCTAAGCGTTCTAAATATGCAAGTGCTCATTCTTTCGAAAAATGGCCAAAATCCCACTACATCACTACAAAGATGTGAGTTCAAACCAAAACGGTCGCTACATTTCCAAAAATTACTAATGGGCCCAAAACGGACACCGTGTACAAAAGTTACGCTCAATTCTTCGTCTGTCGACTCTCCAAGCGTTCTAAATATGCAAGTGCTCATTGTTTCGAAAAATGGCCAAAATCCCTCGTACGTCACGACGAAGTTGTGAGTTCAAATGAAAACGGTCACTACATTTATGAAAAGTACTTAGGGGCCCAAAATGGACATCGTGTGCAAAAGTTACGCTCAATTCTTCGTCCGCCGACTCTCCAAGCGTTCTAAATATGCAAGTGCTCATTCTTTCGAAAAATGGCCACAATTCCACTACGTCACGACAAAGATGTGTGTTCAAACCAAAACGGTCGCTACATTTACAAAAAGTACTTATGGGCCCAAAACGGACACCGTGTGCAAAAGTTACGCTCAATTCTTCGTCCGTCGACTCTCCAAGCGTTCTAAATATGCAAGTGCTCATTCTTTCGAAAAATGGCCACAATTCCACTACGTCACGACAAAGATGTGTGTTCAAACCAAAACGGTCGCTACATTTACAAAAAGTACTTATGGGCCCAAAACGGACACCGTGTGCAAAAGTTACGCTCAATTCTTCGTCCGTCGACTCTCCAAGCGTTCTAAATATGCAAGTGCTCAATCTTTCGATCAATGGCCAAAATCCCTCGTACGTCATGATGAAGTGGTGAGTTCAATGCAAAACGGTCGCTACATTTCCAAAAAGTACTTATGGGACCAAAACGGACACCGTGTGCAAAAGTTACGCTCAATTCTTGGTCCGTCGACTCTCTAAGTGTTCTAAATATGCAAGTGCTCATTCTTTCGAAAAATGGCCACAATTCCACTACGTCACGACAAAGATGTGTGTTCAAACCAAAACGGTCGCTACATTTCCAAAAATTGCTTATGGGCCAAAAACGGACGCGGTGTGCAGAAGTTATACTCAATTCTTCGTCCGAAGACTCACCAAGCATTCTGAATATGCAAGTGCTCATCCTTTTGAAAAATGGCCAAAATCCCTTGTACGTCACGACGAAGTGGTGATTTCAATCAAAGATGGTCGCTACATTTCCAAAAAGTACTTCTAGGCCCAAAATGGACACCGTGTGCAAAAGTTACACTGAATTTTTCGTTCGTCAACTCTCCAAGCGTTCTAAATATGCAAGTGTTCATTCTATCGAAAAATGGCCAAAATCCCTCGTAGGTCAAGACGAAGTTGTGAGTTCAATCCAAATCGGTCTCTATATTTCCAAAAAGTACTTATGGGCCGAAAACGTACACCGTGTACAAAAGTTACGCTCAAGTCTTCGTACGCCGACTCTCCAACCGTTCTAAATATGCAAGTGCTTAATCTTTCGAAAAATAGCCAAAATCCCTCGTACGTCACGACGAAGTGGTGAGTTCAATCCAAAACGGTCGCTACAATTACAAAAAGTACTTATGGGCCCAAAACGGACACCGTGTGCAAAAGTTACGCTCAATTCTTCGTCCGTCGACTCTCCAAGCATTCTAAATATGCAAGTGCTCATTCTCTCGAAAAATGGCCAAAATTCCTCGTACGTCAAGACGAAGTTGTAAGTTCAAACGAAAACGGTCGCTACATTTACCAAAAGTACTTAGGGGCCCAAAATGGACATCGTGTGCAAAAGTTACGCTCAATTCTACGTCCGTCGACTCTGCAAGCGTTCTAAATATGCAAGTGCTCAATCTTTCAAGAAATGGCCTAAATCACTCGTACGTCATGACGAAGTGGTGAGTTCAATCCAAACCGGTCGCTACATTTCCAAAAAGTACTTATGGGCCCAAAACGGACATCGTGTGCAAAAGTTATGCTCAATTCTTCGTCCGTCGACTCTCCAAGCGTTCTAAATTTGCAAGTGTTCAATCTATTGAAACATGGCCAAAATCCCTCGTACGTCACGACGAAGTTGTGAGCTCAAACCAAAACGGCCGCTACATTTTCAAAAAGTACCTATGGGCCCAAAATGGACACCGTGTGCAAAAGTTACGCTCAATTCTTCGTCCCCCGACTTTCCAAGCGTTCAAAATATGCAAGTGCTCAATCTTTTGAAAAATGGCCAAAATCCCTCGTACGTCACGACGAAGTGGTGAGTTCAGTCCAAAACCGTAGCTACATTTCCAAAACGTACTTATGGGCCCAAAATGGATACCGTGTGGAAAAGTTACGGTCAATACTTTGTACGCCGACTCTCAAACCTTTAAAAATATGTAAGTGCTCATTCTTTCGAAAAATGGCCGAAATCCCTCGTACGTCACGACGAAGTGGTGAGTTCAATCCAAAACGGTCGCTGTAGTTCCAAAAAGTACTTATGGGCCCAAAACGGACGCCGTATGCAAAAGTTTCGCTGAATTCTTCTTCCGTCGACTCTCCAAGCATTCTAAATAAGCAAGTGCTCATTCTTTCGAAAAATGGCCAAAATCCCTCGTACGTCACGACGAAGTGGTGGGTTCGAATCAAAACGGTCGCTACATTTTCAAAAAGTACTTATGGGCTCAAAACGGACACCGTGTGCAAAAGTTACGCTCAATTCTTCGTCCGCCGACTTTCCAAGCGTTCTAAATATGCAAGTGCTCATTCTTTCGAAAAATGGCCAAAATCCCTCGTACGTCACGACGAAGTGGTGAGTTCAAACGAAAACGGTCGCTACATTTACAAAAAGTACTTAGGGGCCCAAAATGGACATCGTGTGCAAAAGTTACGCTCAATTCTTCGTCCGCCGACTCTCTAAGCGTTCTAAATATGCAAGTGCTCATTCTTTCGAAAAATGGCCAAAATCCCACTACGTCACGACAAAGATGTGAGTTCAAACCAAAACGGTCGCTACATTTCCAAAAATTACTTATGGGCAAAAAACGGACGCGGTGTGCAGAAGTTATACTCAATTCTTCGTCCGAAGACTCACCAAGCATTCTGAATATGTAAGTGCTCATTCTTTCGAAAAATGGCCAAAATCCCTTGTACGTCACGGCAAAGTGGTGATTTCAATCAAAAACGATCGCTACATTTCAAAAAAGTACTTCTGGGCCCAAAATGGACACCGTGTGCAAAAGTTACGTTGAATTCTTCGTTCGTCGATTCTCCAAGCGTTCTAAATATGCAAGTGTTCATTCTTTCGAAAAATGGCCAAAATCCCTCGTAGGTCAAGACGAAGTTGTGAGTTCAATCATAAACGGTCGCTACATTTCCAAAAAATACTTAAGGGCCCAAAAAGTACACCGTGTGCAAAAGTTACGCTCAAGTCTTCGTACGTCGACTCTCCAACCTTTCTAAATATGCCAGAAGTTACGCTCAATTCTTCGTCCGTCGACTCTCCAAGCATTCTAAATATACAAGTGCTTAATCTTTCGAAAAATGGCTAAAATCCCTCGTACGTTACGACGAAGTGGTGAGTACAAACCAAAACGGTCGCTACATTTCCAAAAAGAACTTATGGGCCCAAAATGGACACCGTGTTCAAAAGTTACACTCAATTCTTCGTCCGTCGACTCTCCAAGCATTCTAAATATACAAGTGCTTAATCTTTCGAAAAATGGCTAAAATCCCTCGTACGTTACGACGAAGTGGTGAGTACAAACCAAAACGGTCGCTACATTTCCAAAAAGAACTTATGGGCCCAAAATGGACACCGTGTTCAAAAGTTACACTCAATTCTTCGTCCGTCGACTCTCCAAGCATTCTAAATATACAAGTGCTTAATCTTTCGAAAAATGGCTAAAATCCCTCGTACGTTACGACGAAGTGGTGAGTACAAACCAAAACGGTCGCTACATTTCCAAAAAGAACTTATGGGCCCAAAATGGACACCGTGTTCAAAAGTTACACTCAATTCTTCGTCCATCGACTCTCCAAGCGTTCTAAATATGCAAGGACTTATTCTTTCAAAAAATGGCCAAAATCCCTCATACGTCACGATCAAGATGTGAGTTCAAACCAAAACGGTCGCTACATTTCCAAAAAGTACTTATGAGCCCAAAACAGACACCATGTGCAAAAGTTTCGCTCAATTCTTCGTCCCCCGACGCTCCAAGCATTCTAAATATGCAAGTGATCATTCTTCTAAAAAATGGCCAAAATCACTTGTACGTCACGACGAAGTGGTGATTTCAATCCAAAACGGTCGCTACATTTCCAAAAAGTACTTATGGGCCCAAAACGGACACCGTGTTCAAAAGTTACGCTCAATTCTTCGTCCGTTGACTCTCTAAGCGTTCTAAATATACAAGTGCACATTCTTTCGAAAAATGGCGAAAATCCCTCGTACGTCATGACGAAGTGGTGAGTTCAAACCAAAACGGTCGCTACATTTTCAAAAAGTACTTATGGGCCCAAAACGGACACCGTGTGCAAAAGTTACGCTCAATTCTTCGTCCGCCGACTTTCCAAGCGTTCTAAATATGCAAGTGCTTAATCTTTCAAAAAATGGCCTAAATCCCTCATACGTCACGACGAAGTGGTGATTTCAATCCAGAACGGTCGCTACATTTACAAAAAGTACTTATGGGCCCAAAACGGACACCGTGCTCAAAAGTTATGCTCAATTTTTCGTCGCCGACTCTCCAAGCATTCTAAATATGCAAGTCGTTCTTTAGAAAAATGGCCAATATCCCTCTTAGGTCATGACGAAGTTGTGAATACAATCCAAAACGGTCGCTACATTTCCAAAAAGTACTAATGGGCCTAAAACAGACACCGTGTGCAAAAGTTACGCTGAATTCTTCGTCCGTCGACTCTCCAAGCGTTCTAAATATGCAAGTGCTCATTCTTTCGAAAAATGGCCAAAATCCCTCGTACGTCACAACGAAGTGGTGAGTTCTATCCAAAACGGTCGCTACATTTCCAAAAAGTACTTATGGGCCAAAACGGACACCGTGTGCAAAATTTACGGTCAATTCTTCGTCCCCCAACTCTCCAAACGTTCTAAATATGCAAGTGCTCATTCTTTTGAGAAATGGCCAAAATCCCTCGTACGTCATGACGAAGTGGTGAGTTCAATCATAAACGGTCGCTACATTTCCAAAAAGTACTTATGGGCCCAAAATGGACACCGTGTGCAAAAGTTACGCTCAATTCTTCGTTCGCCGACTCTCCAAGCGTTCTAAATATGCAAGTGCTCATTCTTCTGAAAAATGGCCAAAATCCCTCGTATGTCACGACGAAGTGGTGATTTCAATCCAAAACGGTCGCTACATTTCCAAAAAGTACTAATGGGCCTAAAACAGACACCGTGTGCAAAAGTTACGGTCCATTCTTCGTCCCCCAACTCTCCAAACGTTCTAAATATGCAAGTGCTCATTCTTCTGAAAAATGGCCAAAATCCCTCGTATGTCACGACGAAGTGGTGATTTCAATCCAAAACGGTCGCTACATTTCCAAAAAGTACTAATGGGCCTAAAACAGACACCGTGTGCAAAAGTTACGGTCCATTCTTCGTCCCCCAACTCTCCAAACGTTCTAAATATGCAAGTGCTCATTCTTCTGAAAAATGGCCAAAATCCCTCGTATGTCACGACGAAGTGGTGATTTCAATCCAAAACGGTCGCTACATTTCCAAAAAGTACTAATGGGCCTAAAACAGACACCGTGTGCAAAAGTTACGCTCAATTCTTCGTCCCCCGACTCTCCAAGCGTTCTAAATATGCAAGTGCTCATTCTTTCGAAAAATGGCCAAAATCCTCGTACGTCACAACGAAGTGGTGAGTTCTATCCAAAACGGTCGCTACATTTCCAAAAAGTACTTATGGGCCAAAACAGACACCGTGTGCAAAATTTACGGTCAATTCTTCGTCCCCCAACTCTCCAAACGTTCTAAATATGCAAGTGCTCATTCTTTTGAAAAATGGCCAAAATCCCTCGTATGTCACGACGAAGTGGTGATTTCAATCCAAAACGATCGCTAAATTTCCAAAAAGTACTTCTGGGCCCAAAACGGATACCGTGTGCAAAAGTTACGCTCAATTCTTCGTCCCCCGACTCTCCAAGCGTTCGAAATATGCAAGTGCTCATTCTTTCGAAAAATAGCCAAAATACCTCGTACATCACGACGAAGTGGTGATTTCAATCCTGCAAAAGTTACGCTCAATTCTTCGTCCCCCGACTCTCCAAGCGTTCGAAATATGCAAGTGCTCATTCTTTCGAAAAATAGCCAAAATACCTCGTACATCACGACGAAGTGGTGATTTCAATCCTGCAAAAGTTACGCTCAATTCTTCGTCCCCCGACTCTCCAAGCGTTCGAAATATGCAAGTGCTCATTCTTTTGAAAAATGGCCAAAATCCCTCGTACGTCACGACGAAGTGGTGAGTTCAATCCAAAACGGTCGCTACATTTTCGAAAAGTTCTTATGGGTAAAAACGGACACCGTGTGCAAAAGTTACGCTCAATTCTAAGTCCCCCGACTCTCCAAGCGTTCTAAATATGCAAGTGCTCATTCTTTCGAAAAATAGCCAAAATACCTCGTACATCACGACGAAGTGGTGATTTCAATCCAAAACGTTCGCTAAATTTCCAAAAAGTACTTATGGGCCCAAAACGGACACTGTGTGCAAAAGTTACGCTCAATTCTTCGTTTCCGACTCTCCAAGCGTTCCAAATATGCAAGTGCTCATTCTTTCAAAAAATGACCAAAATCCCTCATACGTCACGACGAAGTGGTGATTTCAATCCAAAAGGGTCGCTAAATTTCCAAAAAGTACTTCTGGGCCCAAAACGGATACCGTGTGCAAAAGTTACGCTCAATTCTTCGTTCTCCGACTCTCCAAGCGTTCTAAATATGCAAGTGCTCATTCTTTCGAAAAATGGCCAAAATCCCTCGTACGTCACGACGAAGTGGTGATTTCAATCCAAAAGGGTCGCTAAATTTCCAAAAAGTACTTCTGGGCCCAAAACGGATACCGTGTGCAAAAGTTACGCTCAATTCTTCGTTCTCCGACTCTCCAAGCGTTCTAAATATGCAAGTGCTCATTCTTTCGAAAAATGGCCAAAATCCCTCGTACGTCACGACGAAGTGGTGATTTCAATCCAAAAGGGTCGCTAAATTTCCAAAAAGTACTTCTGGGCCCAAAACGGACGCCGTGTGCAAAAGTTACGCTGAATTCTTCGTCCGTCGACTCTCCAAGCGTTCTAAATATGCAAGTGCTCATTCTTTCGAAAAATGGCCAAAATCCCTCGTACTTCACGACGTTGTTGTGAGTTCAAACCAAAACGGTCGCTACATTTTCAAAAAGTACTTATGGGCCCAAAACGGACACCATGTGCAAAAGTTAAGCTCAATTCTTCGTCCGCGGACTCTCCAAGCGTTCTAAACATGCAAGTGCTCATTCTTTTGAGAAATGGCCAAAATCCCTCGTACGTCATGACGAAGTGGTGAGTTCAATCCAAAACGGTACATTTCCAAAAAGTACTTATGAGCCCAAAACGGACACCGTGTGCAAAAGTTACGATCAATTCTTCGTCCGCCGACTCTCCAAGCGTTCCAAATATGCAAGTGCTCATTCTTTCGAAAAATGGCCAAAATCCCTCGCACGTCACGACGAAGTGCTGAGTTCAATCCAAAACGGTCGCTACATTTCCAAAAAGTACTTATGGGCCCAAAACGGACACCGTGTGCAAAAGTTATGCTCAATTCTTCGTCCGCCGACTCTCCAAGCGTTCGAAATATGCAAGTGCTCATTCTTTTGAAAAATGGCCAAAATCCCTCGTACGTCACGACGAAGTGGTGAGTTCAATCCAAAACGGTCGCTACATTTCCAAAAAGTTCTTATGGGTAAAAACGTACATCGTGTGCAAAAGTTACGCTCAATTCTTAGTCCCCCGACTCTCCAGGCGTTCTAAATATGCAAGTGCTCATTCTTTCGAAAAATAGCCAAAATCCCTCGTACATCACGACGAAGTGGTGATTTCAATCCAAAACGTTCGCTAAATTTCCAAAAAGTACTTATGGGCCCAAAACGGACACTGTGTGCAAAAGTTACGCTCAATTCTTCGTTCTCCGACTCTACTAGCGTTCCAAATATGCAAGTGCTCATTCTTTCGAAAAATGACCAAAATCCCTCGTACGTCACGACGAAGTGGTGATTTCAATCCAAAAGGGTCGCTAAATTTCCAAAAAGTACTTCTGGGCCCAAAACGGATACCGTGTGCAAAAGTTACGCTCAATTCTTCGTTCTCCGACTCTCCAAGCGTTCTAAATAAGCAAGGGCTCATTCTTTCGAAAAATGGCCAAAATCCCTTGTACGTCACGACGAAGTTGTGAGTTCAAACCAAAACGGTCGCTACATTTTCAAAAAGTACTTATGGGCCCAAAACGGACACCGTGTGCAAAAGTTACGCTAAATTCTTCGTCCGCCTACTTTCCAAGCGCTCTAAATATGCAAGTGCTTAATCTTTCAAAAAATGGCCAAAATCCCTCATACGTCACGACGAAGTGGTGAGTTCAATCCAAAAAAGTCGCTACATTTACAAAAAGTACTTATGGGCCCAAAACGGACATCGTGCGCAAAAGTTACACTCAATTTTTCGTCCGCCGACTCTCCAAGCGTTCTAAATATGCAAGTGCTCGTTCTTTCGAAAAATGGCCAAAATCCCTCATACGTCACGACGAAGTGGTGAGTTCAATCCAAAACGGTCGCTACATTTCCAAAAAGTACTAATGGGCCCAAAACGGACGCCGTGTGCAAAAGTTACGCTGAATTCTTCGTCCGTCGACTCTCCAAGCGTTCTAAATATGCAAGTGCTCATTCTTTCGAAAAATGGCAAAAATCCCTCACACGTCACGACGTTGTTCTGAGTTCAAACCAAAACGGTCGCTACATTTTCAAAAAGTAATTATGGGCCCAAAACGGACACCGTGTGCAAAAGTTACGCTCAATTCTTCGTCCGCGAACTCTCCAAGCGTTCTAAACATGCAAGTGCTCATTCTTTTGAGAAATGGCCAAAATCCCTCGTACGTCATGACGAAGTGGTGAGTTCAATCCAAAACGGTCGCTACATTTCCAAAAAGTACTTATGGGCCCAAACCGGACACCGTGTGCAAAAGTTACGCTCAATTCTTCATCCGCCGACTTTCCAAGCGTTCTGATTATGCAAGTGCTCATTCTTTCGAAAAATGGCCAAGTGCTCATTCTTTTGAAAAATGGCCAAAATCCCTCGTACGTCATGGCGAAGTGGTGAGTTCAATCCAAAACGGTCGCTACATTTTCAAAAAGTACTTATGGGCCCAAAATGGATACCGTGTGCAAAATGTACGCTCAATTCTTCGTCCACCGACTCTCCAAGCGTTCTAAATATGCAAGTGCTCATTCTTTTGAAAAATGGCCAAAATCCCTCGTACGTCACGACGAAGTGGTGAGTTCAATCCAGAACGGTCGCTACATTTCCAGAAAGTACTTATGGGCCCAAAACGGACATCGTGTGCAAAAGTCACGCTCAATTCTTCGTCCGATGACTCTCCAAGCGTTCCAAATATGCAAGTGCTCATTCTTTCGAAAAATGGCCAAAATCCCTCGTACGTCACGACGAAGTGCTGAGTTCAATCCAAAACGGTTGCTACATTTTCAAAAAGTACTTATGGGCCCAAAACGGACACCGTGTGCAAAAGTTATGCTCAATTCTTCGTCCGCCGACTCTCCAAGCGTTCGAAATACGCAAGTGCTCATTCTTTTGAAAAATGGCCAAAATCCCTCGTACGTCACGACGAAGTGGTGAGTTCAATCCAAAACGGTCACTGCATTTCCAAAAAGTTCTTATGGGTAAAAACGGACACCGTGTGCAAAAGTTACGCTCAATTCTTAGTCCCCCGACTCTCCAAGCGTTCTAAATATGCAAGTGCTCATTCTTTCAAAAAATAGCCAAAATCCCTCGTACATCACGACGAAGTGGTGATTTCAATCCAAAACGGTCGCTAAATTTCCAAAAAGTACTTATGGGCCCAAAACGGACACCGTGTGCAAAAGTTACGATCAATTCTTCGTCCGTCGACTCTCCAAGCGTTCCAAATACTCAAGTGCTCATTCTTTCGAAAAATGGCCAAAATCCCTCGTACGTCATGGCGAAGTGGTGAGTTCAATCCAAAACGGTCGCTACATTTACAAAAAGTACTTATGGGCCCAAAATGGACACCATGTGCAAAATTTACGCTCAATTCTTCATCCGCCGACTCTCCAAGCGTTCTAAATATGCAAGTGCTCATTCTTTTGAAAAATGGCCAAAATCCCTCATACGTTACGACGAAGTGGTGAGTTCAATCCAAAACGGTTGCTACATTTCCAAAAAGTACTTATGGGCCCAACGGACATCGTGTGCAAAAGTCACGCTCAATTCTTCGTCCGATGACTTTCCAAGCGTTCCAAATATGCAAGTGCTCATTCATTCGAAAAGTGGCCAAAATCCCTCATACGTCACGACGAAGTGCTGAGTTCAATCCAAATCGGTTGCTACATTTCCAAAAAGTACTTATGGGCCCAAAACGGACACCGTGTACAAAAGTTATGCTCAATTGTTCGTCCGCCGACTCTCCAAGCGTTCGAAATATGCAAGTGCTCATTCTTTTGTAAAATGGCCAAAATCCCTCGTACGTCACGACGAAGTGGTGAGTTCAATCCAAAACGATCACTGCATTTCCAAAAAGTTCTTATGGGTAAAAACGGACACCGTGTGCAAAAGTTACGCTCAATTCTTAGTCCCCCGACTCTCCAAGCGTTCTAAATATGCAAGTGCTCATTCTTTCAAAAAATAGCCAAAATCCCTCGTACATCACGACGAAGTGGTGATTTCAATCCAAAACGGTCGCTAAATTTCCAAAAAGTACTTATGGGCCCAAAACGGACACCGTGTGCAAAAGTTACGCTCAATTCTTCGTTCTCCGACTCTCCAAGCGTTCCAAATATGCAAGTGCTCATTCTATTGAAAAATGACCAAAATCCCTTGTACGTCACGATGAAGTGGTGTTTCAATCCAAAAGGGTCGCTAAATTTCCAAAAAGTACTTCTGGGCCCAAAACGGACACCGTGTGCAAAAGTTATGCTCAATTCTTCGTTCTCCTACTCTCCAAGCGTTCTAAATATGCAAGTGCTCATTCTTTCGAAAAATGGCAAAAATCCCTCGTACGTCACGATGAAGTGGTGAGTTAAATCCAAAACGGTCGCTGCATTTCCAAAAAGTACTTATGGGCCTAAAAAGGACACCGTGTACAAAAGTTACGCTCAATTCTTCGTTCGCCGACTCTCCAAGCATTCTAAATACGCAAGTGCTCATTCTTTTGAAAAATGGCCAAAATCACTCGTACGTCACGACGAAGTTGTGAGTTCAAACCAAAATGGTCGCCACAATTACAAAAAGTACTTATGGGCCCAAAACGGACACCGTGTGCAAAAGTTACGCTGAATTCTTCGTCTGTCGACTTTCCAAGCATTCTAAATATGGAAGTGCTCAATCTTTCGAAAAATGGCCAAAATCCCTCGTACGACACGATGAAGATATGAGTTCAAACCAAAACGGTCGCTACATTTCCAAAAAGTACTTATGGGCCCAAAATGGACACCGTGTGCAAAAGTTACGCTCAATTCTTCGTCCGCCGACTCTCCAAGCGTTCTAAATATGCAAGTGCTCAATCTTTCAAAAAATGGCCACCAAAATCCCTTGTACGTCATGAAGAAGTGGTGAGTTCAATCCAAAACGGTCATTACATTTCCAAAAAGTACTTATGGGCCCAAAACGGACACCGTGTGCAAAAGTCACGCTCAGTTCTTCGTCCGCGGACTCTCCAAGTGTTCGAAATATGCAAGTGCTCATTCTTTCGAAAAATGGCTAAAATCCCCCGTACGTCACAACGTTGTGAGTTCAAACCAAAACGGTCGCTACATTTCTGAAAAGTACTTATGGGCCCAAAACGGACACCGTGTGCAAAAGTTACGCTCAATTCTTCGTGCGTCGACTCTCAAACCGTTACAAATATGCAAGTGCTCATTCTTTCGAAAAATGGCCAAAATCCCTCGTACATCACGATGAAGTGGTGAGTTCAATCTAAAACGGTCGCTGTATTTTCAAAAAGTACTTATGGGCCCAAAACGGACGCCGTATGCAAAAGTTTCGTTGAATTCTTCGTCCGTCGACTCTCCAAGCGTTCTAAATATGCAAATGCTCAATTTTTTGAAAAATGGCCAAAATCTCTCGTACGTCACGACGAAGTTGTGAGTTAAAACCGAAACGGTCACTATATTTTCTAAAAGTACTTATGGGCCCAAAACGGACACCATGTGCAAAAGTTACGCTCAATTCTTCGTCCGTCGACTTTCCAAGCGTTTTGATTATGCAAGTGCTCATTCTTTCGATAAATGGCCAAAATACCTCGTACGTCACGACGAAGTGGTGATTTCAATCCAAAACGGTCGCTACATTTCCAAAAAGTACTTCTGGGCCCAAAATGGACACCGTGTGCAAAAGTTACGCTCAATTCTTCGTCCGTCGACTCTCCAAGAGTTCCAAATATGCAAGTGCTCAATCTTTCGAAAAATGGTCAAAATTCCTCGTACGTCACGATGAAGTGGTGATTTCAATCCAAAACGGTCGCTACATTTCCAAAAAGTACTTCTGGGCCCAAAATGGACACCGTGTGCAAAAGTTACGCTCAATTCTTCGTCCGTCGACTCTCCAAGCGTTCCAAATATGCAAGTGCTCATTCTTTCGAAAAATGGTCGAAATCCCTCATACGTCACAACGAAGTGGTGAGTTCAATCCAAAACGGTCGCTACATTTCCAAAAAGTACTTCTGGGCCCAAAATGGACACCGTGTGCAAAAGTTACGCTCAATTCTTCGTCCGTCGACTCTCCAAGCGTTCCAAATATGCAAGTGCTCATTCTTTCGAAAAATGGTCGAAATCCCTCATACGTCACAACGAAGTGGTGAGTTCAATCCAAAACGGTCGCTACATTTCCAAAAAGTACTTCTGGGCCCAAAATGGACACCGTGTGCAAAAGTTACGCTCAATTCTTCGTCCGTCGACTCTCCAAGCGTTCCAAATATGCAAGTGCTCATTCTTTCGAAAAATGGCCAAAATCCCTCGTACGTCACGATGAAGTTTTGAGTTCAAACCCAAACGGTCGGTAAATTTACAAAAAGTACTTATGGGCCCAAAATGGACACCGTGTGCAAAAGTTACGCTCAATTCTTCGTCCACCGACTCTCCAAGAGTTCTAAATACGCAAGCGCTCAATGTTTCGAAAAATGGCCAAAATCCCTCGTACTTCACAACGAAGTGGTGAGTTCAATCCAAAACTGTCGCTACATTTCCAAAAAGTACTTACGGGCCCAAAACGTACACCGTGTGCAAAAGTTATGCTCAATTCTTCGTCCGTCGACTCTCTAAGCGTTCTAAATATGCAAGTGCTCATTCTTTCGAAAAATGGCCAAAATCCCCCATACATCACGACGAACATGTGATTTCAAACCAAAACGGTCGCTACATTTCGAAAAATTACTTAAGGGCCAAAAACGAACGCCGTGTGCAAAAGTTACGCTCAATTCTTCGTCCGTCGACTCTCCAAGCATTCCAAATATGCAAGTGCTCATTCTTTTGAAAAATGGCCGAAATCCCTCGTACGTCACGACGAAGTGGTAAGTTCAATCCAAAACGGTCGCTGCATTTCCAAAAAGTACTTATGGGCCCAAAACGGACGCCGTGTGTAAAAGTTACGCTGAATTCTTCATCGGTCGACTCTCCAAGCGTTCTAAGTATACAAGTGCTCATTCTTTCGAAAAATGGCCAAAATCTCTCGTACGTCACGATGAAGTTGTGAGTTCAAACCAAAACGGTCGCTAAATTTACAAAAAGTACTTATGGGCCCAAAATGGACGCCGTGTGCAAAAGTTACGCTCAATTTATTCGTCCGCCGACTCTCCAAGCGTTCTAAATACGCAAGTGCTCAATGTTTCGAAAAATGGCCAAAATCCCTCGTACGTCACGACGAAGTGGGGAGTTCAATCCAAAACGGTCGCTACATTTCCAAAAAGCACTTATGGGCCCAAAATGGGCACCGTGTGCAAAAGTTACGCTCAATTCTTCGTCCGTCGACTCTCTATGCGTTCTAAATATGCAAGCGCTCATTCTTTCGAAAAATGGCCGAAATCCCTCGTATGTCACGGCGAAGAGGTGAGTTCAATCCAAAACGGTCGCTACATTTCCAAAAAGCACTTATGGGCCCAAAATGGGCACCGTGTGCAAAAGTTACGCTCAATTCTTCGTCCGTCGACTCTCTATGCGTTCTAAATATGCAAGTGCTCATTCTTTCGAAAAATGGCCGAAATCCCTCGTATGTCACGACGAAGTGGTGAGTTCAATCCAAAATGGTCGCTGCATTTCCAAAAAGTACTTATGGGCCAAAAACGGACGCCGTGTTGAAAAGTTACGCTGAATTCTTCGTCCGTCAACTCTCCAAGAGTTCTAAATATGCAAGTGCTCATTCTTTCGAAAAATGGCCAAAATCCCTCGTACGTCATGACGAAGAGGTGAGTTCAATCCAAAACGGTCGCTACATTTCCAAAAAGCACTTATGGGCCCAAAATGGACACAGTGTGCAAAAGTTACGCTCAATCCTTAATCCGCTGACTCTCCAAGCGTTCTAAATATGCAAGTGCTCATTCTTTCGAAAAATGGTCAAAATCCCTCGTGCATCACGACAAAGTGGTGAGTTCAATCCATAACGGTCGCTACATTTCCAAGAAGTACTTATGGCCCCAAAACGGACACTGTGTGCAAAAGTTACGCTCAATTCTTCGTACGCCGACTCTTCAAACGTTCCAAATATGCAAGTGCTCATTCTTTTGAAAAATGGCCAAAATCCCTAAAACGTCACAACGAAGTGGTGAGTTCAATCCAAAACGGTCGCTGCATTTCCAAAAAGTACTCATGGGCCCAAAACGGACACCGTTTACAAAAGTTACGCACAATTCTTCGTACGCCGACTCTCCAAGCGTTCCAAATATGCAAGTGCTCATTATTTCTAAAAATGGCTGAAATCCCTCGTACGTCACGATGAAGTCGTGAATTCATTCCAAAGTGTGCAAAAGTTATGCTCAATTCTTCGTCCGTCGACTCTCCAAGCGTTCTTTATATGCAAGTGCTCAATCTTTCGAAAAATGGCCAAAATCCCTCGTACGTCACGATGAAATGGTGATTTCAATCCAAAACGGTCGCTACATTTCCAAAAAGTACTTCTGGGCCTAAAATGGACACTGTGTGCAAAAGTTACGCTCAATTCTTCGTTCGTCGACTCTCCAAGCGTTCTAAATATGCAAGTATTCATTCTTTCGAAAAATGGCTAAAATCCCTCGTACGTTACGACGAAGTGGTGAGTTCAAACCAAAACGGTCGCTACATTTCCAAAAAGTACTTCTGGGCCTAAAATGGACACTGTGTGCAAAAGTTACGCTCAATTCTTCGTTCGTCGACTCTCCATGCGTTCTAAATATGCAAGTGCTCATTCTTTCGAAAAATTGCCGAAATCCCTCATACATCACGACGAAGTAGTGAGTTCAATCCAAAACGGTCGCTGCATTTCCAAAAAGTACTTATTGGCCCAAAACGGACGCCGTGTGCAAAAGTTACGCTGAATTCTTCGTCCGTCGACTCTCCATGCGTTCTAAATATGCAAGTGCTCATTCTTTCGAAAAATGGCCAAAATCCCTCGTACGTTACGACGAAGTTGTGAGTTCAAACCAAAATGGTCGCTACATTTACAAAAAGTACTTATGGGCCCAAAACGGACGCCGTGTGCAAAAGTTGCGCTCAATTCTTCATCCACCGACTCTCCAAGCGTTCTAAATACGCAAGTGGTCAATGTTTCCAAAATTGGCCAAAATCCCTTGTACGTCACGATGAAGTGGTGAGTTAAGCCCAAAACGGTCGCTACATTTCCAAAAAGTACTTATGGGCCCAAAACGGACACCGTGTACAAAAGTTACGCTCAATTCTTCGTCCGTCGACTCTCTAAGCGTTCTAAATATGCAAGTGCTCATTCTTTCAAAAATGGCCAAAATCCCTCGTACGTCACGACGAAGATGTGAGTTCAAACCAAAACGGTCGCTACATTTCCAAAAATTACTTATGGGCCAAAAATGAACGTCGTGTGCAAAAGTTACGTTCAATTCTTCAAACGCCGACTCTCCAACCATTCCAAATATGCAAGTGCTCATTCTTTCGAAAAATGGCCGAAATCCCTCGTACGTCACAACGAAGTAGTGAGTTCAATCCAAAACGGCCGTTTCATCTCCAAAAAGTACTTACGGGCCAAAACCGGACGCCGTGTTCAAAAGTTACGCTGAATTCTTCGTCCGTGAACTCTCCAAGAGTTCTAAATATCCAAGTACTCATTCTTTCAAAAAATGGCCAAAATCCCTCGTACGTCACGACGAAGAGGTGAGTTCAATCTAAAACGGTCGCTACATTTCCAAAAAGTACTTATGGGCCCAAAACGTACACTGTGTGCAAAAGTTACGCTCAATTCTTCATCCGCCGACTCTCCAAGCGTTCTAAATATGCAAGTGCTCATTCTTTCGAAAAATGACCAAAATCCCTCAAACGTCACGACGAAGTGGTGAGTTCAATCTAAAACGGTCGCTGCATTTCCAAAAAGTACTCATGGGCCCAAAACGGACACCGTTTACAAAAGTTACGCTCAATTCTTCGTACGCCGACTCTCCAAGCGTTCCAAATATGCATGTGCTCATTATTTCTAAAAATGGCTGAAATCCCTCGTACGTCACGATGAAGTCGTGAGTTCATTCCAAATTGGTCGCTACATTTCTGAAAAGTACTTATGGGCCCAAGACGGACACCGTGTGCAAAAGTTACGCTCAATTCTTCGTCCGCTGACTCTCCAAGCGTTCCAAATATGCAAGTGCTCATTCTTTCGAAAAATGACCAAAATCCCTCAAACGTCACGACGAAGTGGTGAGTTCAATCTAAAACGGTCGCTGCATTTCCAAAAAGTACTCATGGGCCCAAAACGGACACCGTTTACAAAAGTTACGCTCAATTCTTCGTACGCCGACTCTCCAAGCGTTCCAAATATGCATGTGCTCATTATTTCTAAAAATGGCTGAAATCCCTCGTACGTCACGATGAAGTCGTGAGTTCATTCCAAATTGGTCGCTACATTTCTGAAAAGTACTTATGGGCCCAAGACGGACACCGTGTGCAAAAGTTACGCTCAATTCTTCGTCCGTCGACTCTCCAAGTGTTCTAAATATGCAAGTGCTCATTCTTTTGAAAAATGGCCAAAATCCCTCGTAGGTTATGATGAAGTTGTGAGTTCAATCCATAACGGTCGCTACATTTCCAAGAAGTACTTATGGCCCCAAAACGGACATCGTGTGCAAAAGTTACGCTCAATTCTTCGTACGCCGACTCTTCAAATGTTCCAAATATGCAAGTGCTCATTCTTTCGAAAAATGGCCAAAATCCCTCAAACGTCACGACGAAGTGGTGAGTTCAATCTAAAACGGTCGCTGCATTTCCAAAAAGTACTCATGGGCCCAAAACAGACACCGTTTACAAAAGTTACGCACAATTCTTCGTACGCCGACTCTCCAAGCGTTCCAAATATGCAAGTGCTCATTATTTCTAAAAATGCCTGAAATCTCTCGTACGTCATGATGAAGTCGTGAGTTCATTCCAAAACGGTCGCTACATTTCTGAAAAGTACTTATGGGCCCAAAACGGACACCGTGTGCAAAAGTTACGCTCAATTCTTCGTTCACCGACTCTCCAAGCCTTCTAAATACGCAAGTGCTCATTCTTTTGAAAAATGGCCAAAATTCCTCGTAGGTCATGATGAAGTTGTGAGTTCAATCCATAACGGTCGCTACATTTCCAATAAGTACTTATGGGCCCAAAACGGACACCGTGTGCAAAAGTTACGCTCAATTCTTCGTCCGTCGACTCTCCAAGCGTTCTAAATATGTAAGTTCTCAATCTTTCAAAAAATGGCCAAATTCCCTCGTACGTCACGACGAAGTGGTGATTTCAATCCAAAACGGTCGCTACATTTCCAAAAAGTACTTCTGGGCCCAAAATGGACACCGTGTGCAAAAGTTACGCTCAATTCTTCATTCGTCGACTCTCCAATCGTTCTAAATATGCAAGTGTTCATTCTTTCGAACAATGGCTAAAATCCCTCGTAGGTCAAGACGAAGTTGTGAGTTCAATCCAAAACGGTCACTACATTTCCAAAAAGTACTTATGGGCCCAAAACGTACACCGTGTGCAAAAGTTACGCTCAATTCTTCGTATTCCGACTCTCCAACCGTTCCAAATATGCAAGTGCTCATTCTTTTGAAAAATGGCCAAAATCCCTCGTACGTCACGACGAAGTGGTGAGTTCAATCCAAAACGGTCGCTGCATTTCCAAAAAGTACTTATGGGCCCAAAACAGACGCCAAGTGCAAAAGTTACGCTGAATTCTTCGTCCGTCGACTCTCCAAGCGTTCTAAATATGCAAGTACTCAATCTTTCGAAAAATGGCCAAAATCCCTCGTACGTCACGATGAAGATGTGAGTTCAAACCAAAACGGTCGCTACCTTTCCAAAAATTACTTATGGGCCAAAAACGAACGCCGTGTGCAAAAGTTACGCTCAATTCTTCAAACGCCGACTCTCCAACCATTCCAAATATGCAAGTGCTCATTCTTTCGAAAAATGGCCAAAATCCCTCGTACGTCACGATGAAGATGTGAGTTCAAACCAAAACGGTCGCTACCTTTCCAAAAATTACTTATGGGCCAAAAACGAACGCCGTGTGCAAAAGTTACGCTCAATTCTTCAAACGCCGACTCTCCAACCATTCCAAATATGCAAGTGCTCATTCTTTCGAAAAATGGCCAAAATCCCTCGTACGTCACGATGAAGATGTGAGTTCAAACCAAAACGGTCGCTACCTTTCCAAAAATTACTTATGGGCCAAAAACGAACGCCGTGTGCAAAAGTTACGCTCAATTCTTCAAACGCCGACTCTCCAACCATTCCAAATATGCAAGTGCTCATTCTTTTAAAAATGGCCGAAATCCCTCGTACGTCACTATGAAGTGGTGAGTTCAATCCAAAACGACCGCTGCATTTCCAAAAAGTACTTATGGGCCAAAACCGGACGCCGTGTTCAAAAGTTACGCTGAATTCTTCGTCCGTGAACTCTCCAAGAGTTCTAAATATGCAAGTACTCATTCTTTCAAAAAATGGCCAAAATCCTTCGTACGTCACGACGAAGAGGTGAGTTCAATCCAAAACGGTTGCTACATTTCCAAAAAGTACTTATGGCCCCAAAACGGACAACGTGTCCAAAAGTTACGCTCAATTCTTCGTACGTCGACAATCCAAGCATTCCAAATATGCAAGTGCTCATTCTTTCGAAAAATGTCCGAAATCCTTCATACGTCGCGATGAAGTTGTGAGTTCAATTCAAAACGGTCGCTACATTTCCAAAAAGTACTTATGGCCCCAAAACGGACAACGTGTGCAAAAGTTACGCTCAATTTTTCTTACGCCGAATCTCCAAGTGTTCCAAATACGCAAGTGCTCATTCCATCAAAAAGTGGCCAAAATAACTCATACGACACGACGAAGTTGTGAGTTCAATCTAAAACGGTCATAACATTTCCAAAAAGTACTTATGGGTCCAAAACGGACAACGTGTGCAAAAGTTACACTCAATTCTTCTTACGCCGACTCTCCAAGCGTTCCAAATATGCAAGTGCTCGTTATTTCGAAAAATGGCCAAAATCCCTCATACGTCACGACGAAGTGGTGAGTTCAATCCAAAACGGTCGCTACATTTCCAAAAAGTACTTATGGGCCCAAAACGGACGCCGTTTTCAAAAGTTACGCTCGATTCTTCAAACGCGGACAATCCAAGCGCTCCAAATATACAAGTTCTCATTCTTTCGAAAAATGGCCGAAATCCCTCTTACGTCACAATGAAGTGCTGAGTTCAATCCAAAAAGGTCGCTACATTTCCAAAAAGTACTTATGGGCCCAAAACGGACACCACGTGCAAAAGTTACGCTCAACACTTTGTACGCCGACTCTCCAAGCGTTCCAAGTATGTAAGTGTTCATTCTTTCAAATAATGGCCAAAATCACTTGTACGCCATGATGAAGTCATGGCTTCAATCCAAAGCGGTCGCTAGAACTCCGAAAAGCACTTATGGGCCCAAAATGGACGCCGTTTGCAAAAGTTTCGCACAATTCTTCGAACGTCGACAATCCGAGCGTTCCAAATTTGAAATTGCTCATTCCTTCTAAAAATGGCCGAAATCCCTCGTACGTCACGATGAACTCATGAGTTCAAACCAAAATGGTCGCTACAGTTCCAAAAAGTACTTATGGGCCCAAAACGGACACCGCGAGCAAAAGTTACGCTCAATTCTTCATCCATCGACTCGCCGAGCGTTCTAAATATACAAGTGCTCATTCTTTCCAAAAATGGTCGAAATCCCTCTTACGTCACGATGAAGTGCTGAGTTCAATCCAAAACGGTCGCTACATTTCCAAAAAGTACTTATGGGTCTAAAACGGACACCTTGTGCAAAAGTTACGCTCAACTCTTTGCACGCCGACTCTCCAAGCGTTCCAAATATGTAAGAGCTCATTAGTTCGAAAAATGGCCAAAATCTCTCATACGCCACAATGAAGTCATGACTTCAATCCAAAACAGTCGCTACATTTCCTAAAAGTACTTATGGGCCCAAAATGGACACCGTTTGCAAAAGTTACGTACAATTCTTCGAATGCCGACAATCCGAGCATTCCAAATTTTAAATTGCTCATTCTTTCTAAAAATGACCGAAATCCCTCGTACGTCACGAGGAACTCATGAGTTCAATCCAAAATGGTCGCTTCATTTACAAAAAGTACTTATGGGCCCAAAATGGACACTGTTTGCAAAAGTTACGCTCAATTCTTCGTACGCCAACTCTCCAAGCGTTCCAAATATGCAAGTGCTCATTCTTTTGAACAATGGCCGAAATCCCTCGTCGGTCACGACGAAGTTGTGAGTTCAATCCGAAAGGGTCGCTACGTTTCCAAAAAGTACTTATGGGCCTAAAATGGACACCGTGTGCAAAAGTTATGCTCAATTCTTCGTACGCCGACTCTCCAAGCGTTCTAAATATGCAAGTGCTCATTCTTTCGAAAAATTGCCAAAATCCCTCGTACGTCACGATGAAGTCGTGAGTTCAATCCAAAACGGTCGCTGCATTTCCAAAACGTACTTATGGGCCCAAAATGGACACCGTGTGCAAAAGTTATGCTCAATTCTTCGTACGCCGACTCTCCAAGCGTTCTAAATATGCAAGTGCTCATTCTTTCGAAAAATTGCCAAAATCCCTCGTACGTCACGATGAAGTCGTGAGTTCAATCCAAAACGGTCGCTGCATTTCCAAAACGTACTTATGGGCCCAAAATGGACACCGTGTGCAAAAGTTACGCTCAATTCTTCGTTCGCCGACTATCCAAGCGTTCTAAATATGCAAGTGCTCATTCTTTTGAAAAATGGCCGAAATCCCTCGTCGGTCAAAACGAAGTTGTGTGTTCAATCCAAAACGGTCGCTATATTTCCAAAAAGTACTTATGGGCCTAAAACAGACACCGTGTGCAAAAGTTACGCTCAATTCTTCGTGCGCCGACTCTCCAAGTGTTCCAAATATGGAAATGCTCATTCTTTCTAAAAATGGCTGAAATCCCTCGTATGCCACGATGAAGTCGGGAGTTCAATCCAAAATAATCGCTACATTTTTGAAAAGTACTTATGGGCCCAAAACGAACGCCGTTTTCAAAATTTACGCTCGATTCTTCGAACGCGGACAATCCAAGCACTCCAAATATGCAAGTGCTCATTCTTTCGAAAAATGGCCGAAATCCCTCTTACGTCATGATGAAGTGCTGAGTTCAATCCAAAACGGTCGCTACATTTCCAAAAAGTACTTATGGGCCCAAAACGGACACCTTGTGCAAAAGTTACGCTCAACACTTTGTACGCCGACTCTCCAAGCGTTCCAAGTATGTAAGTGTTCATTCTTTCGAAAAATGGCCAAAATCTCTCGTACGCCATGATGAAGTCATGACTTCAATCCAAAGCGGTCGCTACAACTCCGAAAAGTACTTACGGGCCCAAAATGGACGCCGTTTGCAAAAGTTTTGCACAATTCTTCGAACGTCGACAATCCGAGCATTCCAAATTTGAAATTGCTCATTCTTTCTAAAAATGGCTAAAATCCCTCGTACGTCATGACGAGGTCATGAGTTCAAACCAAAACGGTCACTACATTTCCAAAAAGTACTTATGGGCCCAAAATGGACACCGTGTGCAAAAGTTACGCTCAATTCTTCATCCGTCGACTCTCCAAGCGTTCTAAATATGTAAGAGCTCATTCTTTCGAAAAATGGCCAAAATCACTCGTACATCACGAAGAAATGGTGAGTTCAATCCGAAACGGTCGCTACATTTCCAAAAAGTACTTATGGACCCAAAACGGACACCGCGTGCAAAAGTTATGCTCAATTCTT
>NW_019251240.1:49406-49735 GCF_002742605.1 Olea europaea var. sylvestris
ATGGGCCCAAAACGGAAACCGTGTGCAAAATTTAGGTCTCAATTCTTCGTATGCCGACTCTCCAAGCATTCCAAATATGTAGGTGCTCATTCTTTCTAACAATGACTAAAATCCCTCGTACGTCACGATGAAGTCGTGCGTTCAATCCAAAACGGTTGCTACATTTCTGAAAAGTACTTATGGACCCAAAACGGATGCCGTTTTCAAAAGTTACGCTCGATTCTTCGAACGTGGGCTCTCCAAGCGCTCCAAATATGCAAGTGCTCATTCTTTCGAAAAATGGCCAAAATCCCTCTTACGTCATGATGAAGTGCTGAGTTCAATCCAAA
>NW_019251240.1:50018-51427 GCF_002742605.1 Olea europaea var. sylvestris
TACGCCGACTCTCCAAGCGTTCCAAATATGTAAGTGCTCATTCTTTCGAAAAATGGCTGAAATGCCTCATACGTCACGACGAAGTGGTGAGTTTAATTCTAAACGGTCGCTGCATTTCCAAAACATATCTATGGGCCCAAAACGGACACCGTGTGCAAAAGTTACGCTCAATTCTTCGTACGCCGACTCTCCAAGCGTTCCAAATATGTAAGTGCTCATTCTTTCGAAAAATGGCTGAAATGCCTCATACGTCACGACGAAGTGGTGAGTTTAATTCTAAACGGTCGCTGCATTTCCAAAACATATCTATGGGCCCAAAACGGACACCGTGTGCAAAAGTTACGCTCAATTCTTCGTACGCCGACTCTCCAAGCGTTCCAAATATGCAAGTGTTCATTCTTTCTAAAAATGGCCGAAATACCTCGTACGTCACGATGAAGTTGTGAGTTCAATCCAAAACGGTCGCTACATTTCTGAAAAGTAATTATGCGCCTAAAACGGACGCCGTTTTCAAAAGTTACGTACAATTCTTCGAATCCTGACAATCTGAGCATTCCAAATTTGAAATTGCTCATTCTTTCTAAAAATGGTCGAAATCCCTCGTACGTCACGATGAAGTCATGAGTTCAAACCAAAACGGTCGCTACATTTCCAAAAAGTACTTATGGGCCCAAAACGGACACCGTGTGCAAAAGTTACGCTCAATTCTTCGTCCGCTGACTCTCCAAGCGTTCTAGATATGCAAGTGATCATTCTTTCGAAAAATGGCCAAAATCCCTCGTACGTCACGATGAAGATGTGAGTTCAAACCAAAACGGTCGCTACATTTCCAAAAAGTACTATGGGCCCAAAACGGACACCGTGTGCAAAAGTTACGCTCAATTCTTCGTCCGCTGACTCTCCAAGCGTTCTAGATATGCAAGTGATCATTCTTTCGAAAAATGGCCAAAATCCCTCATACGTCACAACGAAGTGGTGAGTTCAATCCAAAACGGTTGCTACATTTACAAAAAGTACTTATGGGCCCAAAACGGACACTGTGTGCAAAAGTTACGCTCAATACTTCATTTGCCGACTCTCCAAGCGTTCTAATTATGCAAGTGCTCATTATTTTGAAAAATGGCCAAAATCCCTCGTAGGTCACGATGAAGTTGTGAGTTCAATCCAAAACGATCGCTACATTTCAAAAAAGTACTTACGGGCCCAAAACGGACACCGTGTGAAAAAGTTATGCTCCATTCTTCGTACGCCGACTCTCCAAGTGTTCCAAATAAGCAAGGGCTCATTCTTTCGAAAAATGACCGAAATCCCTCATACGTCACGACAAAGTGGTGAGTTCAATCCAAAACGGACACTGCATTTCCAAAAAGTACTTATGGGCCCAAAACGGACACCGTGTGCAAAAGTTA
>NW_019251241.1:0-1281 GCF_002742605.1 Olea europaea var. sylvestris
GAAAACGGACACCGTGTGCAAAAGTTACGCTCAATTCTTTGTACGCAGACTCTCCAAGCGTTCCAAGTATGCAAGTGCTCAATCTTTTGAAAAATTGGCGAAATACCTCGTACGTCACGATGAATTCGTGAGTTCAACCCAAAATGGTCGCTACATTTCTAAAAAGTACTTATGGGCCCGAAACGGACGCCGTTGGCAAAAGTTACGCTCAATTCTTCGTACGCCAACTCTCCAAGCGTTCCAAGTATGCAAGTGCTCAATCTTTAGAAAAATTGTCGAAATACCTTGTACGTCACGATGAATTCGTGAGTTCAATCCAGAACGGTTGCTACATTTCCAAAAAGTACTTATGGGCCGAAAACGGACACCGTGTCCAAAAGTTACGCTCAATTCTTTGTACGCCGACTCTCCAAGCGTTCCAAGTATGCAAGTGCTCAATCTTTCGAAAAATTGTCAAAATACCTCGTACGTCACGATGAATTCGTGAGTTCAATCCAGAACGGTTGCTACATTTCCAAAAAGTACTTATGGGCCGAAAACGGACACCGTGTCCAAAAGTTACGCTCAATTCTTTGTACGCCGACTCTCCAAGCGTTCCAAGTATGCAAGTGCTCAATCTTTCGAAAAATTGTCAAAATACCTCGTACGTCACGATGAATTCGTGAGTTCAATCCAGAACGGTTGCTACATTTCCAAAAAGTACTTATGGGCCGAAAACGGACACCGTGTGCAAAAGTTACGCTCAATTCTTCGTACGTCGACCCTCCAAGCGTTCCAAGTGTGCAAGTGCTCAATCTTTCGAAAAATTGTTAAAATACCTCGTACGTCACGATGAATTCGTGAGTTCAATCCAAAACGGTCGCTACATTTCCAAAAAGTACTTATGGGCCGAAAACGGACACCGTGTCCAAAAGTTACGCTCAATTCTTTGTACGCTGACTCTCCAAGCGTTCCAAGTATGCAAGTGCTCAATCTTTCGAAAAATTGTCGAATTACCTCGTACATCACGATGAATTCGTTAGTTCAATTCAAAACGGTCGCTACATTTCCAAAAAGTACTTATGGGCCGAAAACGGACACCGTGTGCAAAAGTTATGCTCAATTCTTCGTACGTCGACTCTCTAAGCGTTCCAACTATGCAAGTGCTCAATCTTTTGAAAAATTGTCAAAATACCTTGTACGTCACGATGAATTCGTTAGTTCAATTCAAAACGGTCGCTACATTTCTAAAAAGTGCTTATGGGCTGAGAACGGACACCGTGTCCAAAAGTTACGCTCAAT
>NW_019251242.1:0-1281 GCF_002742605.1 Olea europaea var. sylvestris
CGCCTGGTTCAACAAACCAATGCCATGAATTTTTTGCCTCAGGCCATGCGACCGCATAGCCTCTTGGCTTATGATGTCACATAAGCCAATATATTGGCTATCATCTCCTTTTCATTCCACACACGTATCTTTATGGATTTTGAACAATATTTCAACAATATCCCACTTGTTCAAAATCCAATAAAGTCTCAAATTCAAAGTATATGATACCCATATATAAGGATTAGATATATTTCAATTTGAATCTAATCATAGTGTAATTCTCACAAGATAAAGTCGGAATCAAAGATAGCATAAAGTTTTGAACCATTTTATTCCATACGACAATACCGGCAAGAACACACACACAATTACCACATGTTTTCAAGTTCCTCATAACTCGTTTAGCACTATTATGACCTTGTGCTCATCCTATTCATTACACTTTTATGAGAGAAATTACAACTCTCAATTGAGGCGGCACCACCTCGAAGTTCGTCTAGGTGAAGTTCTTCCAATACCTTTGTTACTTTTAGAGATACTTGTATTTTAGTACTGAATTTCACTAAGAGCTTAAAGCTTAACCTCCACTTCAATAACAACCAGCATTATTTAACTAGGATCGGATCATTATAGATTGGAATAATGCTACAACTATCCACATATCGAATGACTTTTTGTTACCCTTTGAACCCGTGGATTATCGTTTGAGTAATGACAGATGGGATTACTATCATTGGTGGACCTTTATAGTTTAGGAGTTTCAACCCCATTCCACTCGAAGTAGATACCACAAAAATTTTATTTAGCGGTCTAGTTAAAGGATCCGCTAAATTCTCTTCGAAAATTATTTTACCTTTCATAATCTCCATGTAAGTCACATTTATGACTTATATATCTAGACTTCCATTACATATGACTTAGTATCAATTTTAACTAGCCAACAATCGATTTATTTAATAAATACGACTCATCACTTCCAAGAAATCTTTTTCTTACTAGCTTCATCTAAAGCTTTATTGATATTCAAACACGGTTAGAAGATTTCTATCAACCTTTACACTAGTTAATCACTTTGATTTGTGGATTTCATACTTGGATATTTACTTATCATCATTGAATCATTATAATGATCTTTAATTTATGAGTATTATTTAAATATTCCCATTGGCTTTGCAAGCACCATGACCTGTTTTCACCCATTTCATCCACTTTAGACTAAGTGTATTTTATCCTTATAAATGATTTTCTACCTTTTCTTCTTCATAGATATTTTTCTATGATTAGAAGATATTGGTAACT
>NW_019251243.1:0-1281 GCF_002742605.1 Olea europaea var. sylvestris
TTCAATAATATTTTTTATTGTACCACTTACACTCCTCAATTTCATGTTATATATTATGTGAAACCTGATTTTCATTTTTTTTTCAAATCTACTAATTGACGTTTAGAAAAAAAAAACTTTTAATTATGACTGAACAATGACCATCCCAAGAGAAATAAAGGTTATACGGAAAGCTAAAATATGGGTCAGTACATTCTTTTCCGTGTGAAGAAAATTTAATTTCTATACAGAATTCTATATATAAGTAATAAGATTTAATTATGAAAATGATAGATAAATAAATGAACAAATCAAGATAAAGAAATATAGTTTAGAGATTCTAACTTGCGTGGTTCGCATTGACTTCTTTTCGTGTCTTTAATAATATACACAATCACACGAAATTGTTGATAAGGCGCCTTCTCTTGTTGATAAAAAATATACAGACATGAATTGTTTACATATTGGAGAATATATATATATATATATCAAACTCCTATGTGACAATTTAATGATAACAATAATATATTGTATTGACGATAATGTAATATTAATGATAATGATAATGTTATCATGGGATAAAAATTTATTATTAATCGATAACAATAATATAATTACATTAACGGTTGTACATTTAAATAAGTATGGGCGAGGTTTGGTTTGGATCGGTTTCGACTTTAACTCGAAACCAAATTAGTCGGTTTGGACAAATTTCAAACCAAACCAACTCACTCTAGCTCATAAACCGAACCAAATCGGTTTGGTCATTGAACTTGGTGAGCAGTCTGTGACCATGGCAAAAGTTCAGTGACCATTTAGGGGTTTTTCACCGATTTGGTTTGGTTCAGTTTGGTTAATCAGTTTGAACTTTTAGTTCAAATTAAATTTTTTAAAAGAAATTTTCCGAGTTTTAGGCGCATTTAAGTTACAAGAACTAAAATAACCAAATAATTTTATTTTATAATAACTATTGATTAACAAATAAAATTGGGTTAATAGAGACGGATCATACAAAAAACTTAAAAGTTTTGGCGATCATTATGTGATCATGGCAGAAGTTCAATGATTTTTGAAACAATTCACTCCGGACGGAAAAATTTATATGGAGAGAGAGACCAAGACCAAGGCGAAGAAATCACTAATCTTCATCTCTGCAAAAATATTATCCTGTTTAGTGCATACACATTTATACCAAGGTATACAGCTTAATTTAATGTTTGTAAATATACTTGTTTGAATGATATTAGGCTTTGATTATCTGTAATATGCGGCATTGATCTAGATTTCTAATGTTTGTATAAT
>NW_019251244.1:0-1281 GCF_002742605.1 Olea europaea var. sylvestris
TGTTCATTTTTGGCGAATTACTAGTCTAATTCGATTGGAATCGAGCCAATGAAATGTGGTTTTTGATTTCATGATAACTTCGGCTTTATTCATTTTTGGTGAATTGCTAGTGTAATTCGTTTCAAATCAAGCCAATGAAATGTGGTTTTTGATTTCATGATAACTTCGGGTTCGTTCAATTTTGGTGAATAGCTAGACTATTTCGATTTGAATTAAGTCAATAAAATGTGGTTTTTTATTTCATGATAACTTCGGGTTATTTCGTTTCTTAGCAAAATGCTAGTCTAATTCGATTTGAATCAAGCCAATGAAAAGTGGTCTTTGATTTCATGATAATTTTAGGTTTGTTCATTTTTTGGCGAATTGCTAGTCTAATTCGATTGGAATCGAGCCAATGAAAAGTGGCTTTTTATTTCATGATAACTTTGGTCTATTCGTTTTTGACAAATTGCTAGTCTAATTAGATTGGATTCGAGAGAATGAAAAGTGGGTTTTGATTTCATGATAACTTCGGGTTAGTTCATTTTGGCGAAGTGCTAGTCTAATTCGATTGGAATCGAGCCAATGAAAAGTGGCTTTTGATTTCATGATAACTTCGGGTTAGTTCATTTTTGGCAAATTGCTAGTCTAATTCGATTGGAATCGAGGCAATGAAAAGTGGTTTTCGATTTTAAGATAACTTTCGGGTTGTTCATTTTTGGCGAATTACTAGTCCAATTCGATTGGAATCGAGCTAATGAAATGTAGTTTTTGATTTCATGATAACTTTGCGTTTGTTCATTTTTGGTGAATTGCTAGTCTAATTCGTTTCGAATCAAGCCAATGAACTGTGATCTTTGATTTCATGATAACTTCGGGTTCGTTCAATTTGGCAAATAGCTAGACTATTTCGATTGGAATTGAGCCAATGAAATGTGGTCTTTGATTTCATGATAACTTCGGATTATTTCATTTTTAGCGAAATGCTAGTCTAATTTAATTTGAATCGAGCCAATGAAAAGTGGTTTTTGATTTCATGTTAATTTCAGGTTTGTTCATTTTTGACGAATTGCTAGTCTAATTCGATTGAAATCGAGCGATTGAAAAGTGGCTTCTAATTTCTTGATAACTTGGGTTTGTTTGTTTTTTACAAATTGCTAGTCTAATTCGATTGGAACCGAACGAATGAAAAGTGAATTTTGATTTCAAGATAACTTTGGGTTTGGTTATTTCGTCGAATTGCTAGTCTAATTCGATTAGAATCGAGCCAATGAAAAGTGGCTTTTGATTTCTTGATAATTT
>NW_019251245.1:0-1280 GCF_002742605.1 Olea europaea var. sylvestris
TTCCAAATATAAAAGTGCTCATTCTTTCGAAAAATGGGCGAAATCCCTCATACGTCACGACGAAGTTGTGAGTTTAATCCAAAGGGGTAGCTACTTTTCCAAAAAGTACTTATGGCCCCAAAACGGACACCGTGTGCAAAAGTTACGCTCAATTCCTCGAAAGCCGACAATCGATGCCTTCCAAATATAAAAGTGCTCATTCTTTCGAAAAATGGGCGAAATCCCTCATACATCACGACGAAGTAGTGAGTTCAATCCAAAACGGTCGCTACATTTCCAGAAAGTACTTATGGGCCGAAAATGGACACCGTGTGAGAAAGTTACGCTCAATTCTTCGAACGCCGACAATCGATGCCTTCCAAATATAAAAGCGCTCATTCTTTCAAAAAATGGCCGAAATCCCTCATACGTCACGATGAAGTAGTGCGTTCAATCCAAAACGGTCGCTACATTTCCGGAAAGCACTTATGGTCCGAAAACGGACACCGTGTGCGAAAGTTACGCTCAATTCTTCGAACGCCGACAATCGATGCCTTCCAAATATAAAAGTGCTCATTCTTTCGAAAAATTACCGAAATCCCTCATACGTCACGACGAAGTAGTGAGTTCAATGCAAAATGGTCGCTACATTTCCGGAAAGCACTTATGGGCCGAAAACGGACACCGTGTGCAAAAGTTACGCTCAATTCTTCGAACGCCGACAATCGATGCCTTCCAAATATAAAATTGCTCATTCTTTCAAAAAAATGCAGAAATCCCTCATACGCCACGACGAAGTAGTGCGTTCAATCCAAAACGGTCGCTACATTTTCGGAATGCATTTATGGGCCGAAAACGGACACCGTGTGGGAAAGTTACGCTCAATTCTTCGAACGCCGACAATCGATGCCTTCCAAATATAAAAGTGCTCATTCTTTCGAAAAATGGGCGAAATCCCTCGTACGTCACGACGAAGTCGTGAGTTCAATCGAAAACGATCGGTACATTTCCGGATAGTGCCTATGGGCCCAAATCGGACACCGTGCGCAAAAGTTGCGCCCAATTCTTCGAACGTCGACAATCGATGCCTTCCAAATATAAAAGTGCTCATTCTTTCGAAAAATGGGCGAAATCCCTCATACGTCACGACGAATTTGTGAGTTTAATCCAAAACGGTCGCTACATTTCCAAAAAATACTTATGGCCCCAAAACGGACGCCGTGTGCAAAAGTTACGCTCAATTCCTCGAATGCCGACAATCGATGCCTTCCAAATATAAAAGTGCTCATTCTTTCGAAAAA
>NW_019251246.1:0-1280 GCF_002742605.1 Olea europaea var. sylvestris
TTCCATGCCATCAATCATTGTATTAGATTATTTATTGAAATCCTATTTGCAAGGATTCGTTATATCTTTTCAAAAACCAACCAGGGCTTAAATAAATTAATCAAGATTAGTAGTTACAAAGATAAATTAATGAAGAGGATGTTTGATATTGCTCAAAGTTGATAAAAGTTAATAAAAGTTGGTGAGTCTGATAAAATATGTGGTGAAAAGTTGATAAAAGTTTTAGGTTCGATGAAATGTTAGTTAGAAATTGAGTTTGACCAACTTTTTAACAAACAAAAATTTTACCAAACAAGCCACACGTTAGATGAGACCAGTTGCACAAAACCACCAACTAATAGAACCTTCGTTATGAGATCAAATAAATGAAAAAAGATAATTTAGAAAATTTCCATTCATCATCTAATTATAATAACTAAAGTTCAAGTAAATTTGTAATTAAAATCTTTGATGATGTCTAATATTACTTCTCTTTCATCATATGCGAAGTGAAATAGCTCTTACGCTCTAATTATTAAATAGGCACCTGTGAAATCTTTATGTTCAGGGTATCAGTCTATACTATTAAAATTTAGCCCTTGTTTGAGCCCCATTTTTGTCAAAAAAAATAATAAAAAAAAGAAGAAGAAAAAGGAATTTTTAAATAGTGCATTGATGGAAAATGTGTGGTTAAAAATAAAGAAAAATTTTGGGTTTGCACATAATATTATTTTATTGAAGAATGCAGGTTGAAACGAAGTCAAAATACTATTCAAAAATTCATTTTTTTTAAAGAAAAATGGGGATCAAACAAAGGCTTATTGTAAACAATTTTTATTTATTTATTTATTTTATTATTATTATTATTTTTTAATGCTATTGAATAAAATCGTCCTAAATTGGTATACGAAAGAATCAAGTTATTTGGATGGCTTCTTAATCCTCCTTTTGAGAAAGCCATTCACAAATTTTAATTTATCCTTTTCTTTAATACTATTATTACATTTTAACTTCCTAAAATCAATTTGAATATTTTTGATACATTGAATCGAACAAGAACAATGAACAAATATCCTATATGTCTCGATCATATTATGTCCTTTCTCATCGAGAATGTGAAGCACGCTCTTAGGGTATTATGGCATGTTTTGATAAATGAAGATAGACCTAAAGACTTGATTGAAGCAAGAAGCAATTTGATGTGAATTGGCTTGTCAATTTAGAGCGTGTAACATGCCGGTATTGTAATTATTTTGTTAAGAGGTAATGTTTAATAATTATTTACGAATGTTTTTTTTTTT
>NW_019251247.1:0-1280 GCF_002742605.1 Olea europaea var. sylvestris
TACCTTGTCGGCTTGAGTTTGATTCTCTCCTTTCTGACATCCTAACACTAAAATTTTATTTTACTGCCTCACCAAAAGTCACTTGAAAACACACAGGGGCTTTTACCCTCTATTAAGCTCACCTCTCTGCCTTTTACCACTCAGTTCTTTCACAATTGCTTCTAGGAACAATCAATGAACTCAATCAATCAATCAATTCGTGTAGAATTCCCCAAACCGGATGTGACTCAATAATTGTAACAAAGGACTCAAAGAAAACTTTTAAAACTTGATTTGCATGAAGGAATGGAGTGATTCAATGTGTCCAAGTAATTTAGAAACGATAATGAAAAATAAAAGTTGGTATTTGACGGATCAATAATATTCAACAGTTTTTTTACTGTACGGATGAATAGTAAATTTTTTTAAGATCCGAAAATCAATAACAAAACCAACAAAGAAAACGAAAACTGATTTGGGCGAAAATTGAGCCCAAAAACGGAATTTGAAGATTTTTGATGAAATTTTTGGATCAAAGATCAAGAAAACCTTCTGGACACAAGAACACAAGAAATTGAAAAAAAAAATTAGAAAACAAAGGATATAACTTGATTAAATTGGAGCCAAAGCTCTGATACCAACTTATGCGAACCCCGTAGCAATGGAAACTACGAAACCCACAACGAGATTGATGCGGAACCTAAGAACGCCAATACTATCCCAGTTTTGGATCTTGAACCCCAGGAATTGAACTAAGAAACCCTAGATTAGCGAAGAACCTAAAACCCGTTGATTACAATTAAAAGAACCCACAATCCGATTGATTAGAACGCCACAAGAAGCTGAATCTTGATAAGTTCCAAGATTGTTCAAGAAGAACAATAAATTGAAAGAAGAAATCTCTCTCTCTCTATAATATTAATTCAAAGTCAAAAGTTCAAAGGTGTTACAATCAAAAGTAATCTCATATTTATACTAATGAATAAAAACGTCCAAAACATCAAATTATGGTAATAATTTGATTCCATAAGAATTCTATCGAAACTAGAAACTTAGGCCAAAATAGAAAATCGCCAATTTTTTTGGCCTGTGTGGCCACATGGTGTAAATCCATGCGGTCGCATGGTTTAACTTGAGTTAGACTTTTGGTTTTCGGGAACCATGTGTGCGGCCGCATGGAATTTTGCCTGTGCGGCCGCATGGTGTTGTTTTCTGCCTCCGCTTTCGTCGATTGATAACAAATTGATCCAAGTTGATTCGGCCTTCGACCCGAACATGAAAGTTGCTCCATTTTGAGTCCC
>NW_019251248.1:0-1280 GCF_002742605.1 Olea europaea var. sylvestris
TTCAAGGGAAAAGAAAGTAGGCATTTTACTTAAAAGTAAGAAAAAATTAAGTTATCCAAATGTGTTTAGGAACAAGGAAGATACTTTTACTTATTTTAAGACCAACATTATATAGAGTTCATAGATCAAGAAAGAGCTGGCAGTTATATCAGGGATAATACAAGGCTAGGAATTTGTAAGTTCTATAGTATTATAGTGCAATCATCACAAGAAATAAGTAAAACCTCGTGAGAGCAAGTTTATTCCCATAACATACAAATCGTTTATATTATACATTGCAGGCAGTACCGGTTGGAGAACTACTGGTATTATATAGAGTTGCTTGTGAATCGTTTATCTGTCTCGTCCTAGATTTAAAAGTATCCACAGCTGTTCCTATTTTTCAATAAGGCACCGGCTAATCATGTTATTTGAGGGGAGAAAATGGGTTCATGAAAACATATTACATCTTGGTCCTTAAAAGGGAAGTTGCCGATCTTTTAACTTAAAGTTTCCTATATGTTTGTTAGATGGCAACTTTGTTTCTTTAGAAGCTAATAGAGAAATTTAAGAATTGGCTATGAAATTTCCTGAGAGATGAACTTTGCTTCTTTGATTTGATGAATAATTAATATGTTAAGTTGTTTAATTAGCTTGAGCATGTTTCATTTGTTGAAACTTGTATAGTTGGGTTTTTACTCTAAACATTGAAATGGATTTGTGTCGATTTTTGAAGTAAATATGTTCTATATGAATTCTGTTAGCGATCTATGACTATAAACTTGTCCTCATTTTTTGGCTTGCCATTTATTTGAGTTCTTTTAATGTTTAATAATTTAATTAGATGTATAATATTGGTTATTACATTGCATTAAAACAGAATGCTGAAATCTGTTTTCTTCATAATGAGAACAGGTATAATACTGGAGTGAAACTAGAGGAACATGTTGAAGATTGTTGTCAAAGATTCCCTCACAAAAAAGTACCTAAGCTTGTGTCGAAGATTGCTGTGAAGAAAATTGAGGAGGCCGATGGGGTTGAAAAACGCACTACTTAGTTTGTCAATTATTTATTTATTATTTATTTTTTGGGAAAATGTATTCGATTTTTAGGTGTTTTAGAATTTTGAATCTGGATTTTATACAGATATTGTTACATTTTAGAGTTCAATTAATAATGATTATTGGAGTTATTTGATGTAGTTATCTTCTATTATGTTTTGTTGAATCACTCTACAACAAAAATAAAATAAATAAAATAAAATTGTGGAATGACCTATGGCACCGTTTGATAAACGATGC
>NW_019251249.1:0-1280 GCF_002742605.1 Olea europaea var. sylvestris
TTTCGTAATTTTTCGCGACGATGTCGAAATCGGCTATAATTTGATTGATTGATGGGAAACAAAAATTGCGCCGGGGGCAATTTTGTCATTTTTCGCGACTGTGTCGGAATCGGCTAAAATTCGACTGATTGATGGGAAACAAAAATTTCGCAGGGGGCGATTTCGTAATTTTCGCGACGCTGTTGGAATGAGCAAAAATTTGAAAGATTGATCGGAAACAAAAATCGCTCCGGGGCGATTTCGTCATTTTTCGCGACAGTGTCGAAATTGGCTAAAATTTGACTGATTGATGGGAAACTAAAATCGCGCAGGGGTAATTTCGTCATTTTTCGTGACGGTGTCGAAATCGGCTAAAATTTCACTGATTGATCGGAAACAAAAATCGGGCCGGGGGCAATTTCGTCATTTTTCGCGACGCTGTCGGAATCGGCTAAAATTTGACTGATTGATCGGAAACAAAAATCGGGCCGGGGGCAATTTCGTCATTTTTCGCGACGCTGTCGGAATCGGCTAAAATTTGACTGATTGATCGGAAACAAAAATCGGGCCGGGGGCAATTTCGTCATTTTTCGCGACGCTGTCGGAATCGGCTAAAATTTGACTGATTGATCGGAAACAAAAATCGGGCCGGGGGCAATTTCGTCATTTTTCGCGACGCTGTCGGAATCGGCTAAAATTTGACTTATTGATGGGAAACAAAAATCGCGCTGGGGGCAATTTCGTCATTTTTCGCGACGGAGTCGGAATCGGCTAAACTTTGATTGATTGATGGGAAACAAAAATCAAGCAGGGGCAATTTCGTAATTTTTCGCGACGGTGTCGAAATTGGCTCAAATTTGACAGATTGATCGTAAACAAAAATCGCGCCGGGGTTAATTTCTTAATTTTTCGCGACGTTTCGAAATCGGCTAAAATTTGATTGATTGATGGGAAACAAAAATCGCGCAGGGGCAATTTCGTCATTTTTCGTGACGGTGTCAGAATCGGCTAAAATTTAACTGATTGATGCGAAACAAACATTGCGCCGGGGGCAATTTCGTCATTTTTCGCGACGGTGTCGGAATCGGCTAAAATTTGACTGATAGATGGGAAACAAAAATTGCGCAGGGGGAATTTCGTAATTTTTCGCGACAGTCTTATAATAAGCAAAAATTTGACAGATTGATCGGAAACAAAAATCGTGCCGGGGCGATTTCATCATTTTTCGCGACAGTGTCGAAATCGGCTAAAATTTGACGATTGATGGGAAACAAAAATCGCGTAGGGGCAATTTCGTCATT
>NW_019251250.1:0-1280 GCF_002742605.1 Olea europaea var. sylvestris
GGAAGAATTTATAAACGGTTTAATTTATAAATATATATAGAAATGAGTGGTGGATAAGTGGTAGTACTTGTGGATCCATTGAAATGTGTAGTTGGAAGTTTAACCATTTATAAATGATTTAAAAGTAATTTAGTTGTTAGCCAAACAGGGGCTTAATTTTATTTTAGAACCATAGAAAAATTCTTATTTTAATTATTAAAAGGGCAGAAGTATCTAGAATGTGGAACTGTTGAGATATCTGATACCCTATTGCGCCTTGTACACAGCAAGTTTCTCGGCCTTGTTTAATTTTAGTACACTGATTTTATATGTTATTTTCTTTCTCCTTAGTGAGTGATACACTTCTTCGTCATCATCATAGTTAACTATTTGGGATTGTCTTGAGATTTGGGAGAAAATCGAAACAACACTTAGTTTTTGGTTGTTACCAACTAAGGGCCTGTTCGACATAAATTTTTTGAGAATATATTTTAAGAACAGCGATTTTTTTAAAGTGGTTAAAAAGTATGAAAAGTTATAGGTTTAATTGCAAAATTATTTTATTGGAAAAATGTGATTGAAAATGATTTTGGAGAAAAAATAGTTCTAGAAAATGTATGCCAAACAGGGGCTAATTAAAACCAATAACTGAATGAAACTAGTCCTCTCTTTAATTTTTCTAGGTATGGGGAGAATGTAACAGAAGTGAATCAGAATCCAAATTGGATTTGCCCTGTCTGTCGGGGAATATGCAATTGCAGTCGCTGCAGAAGAGATAAAGGATGGGCACCCACCGGAAATATCTACAGGAAGGTAAAGTTGATCTACCTTCATTTGTTGATGCTTATTTGCAGACAAATTTTTGAAATTCTCTAGAATTGGTTCTGGAAAATCGAGTGGCATCTATAATCTATATCTATTTGGATGAGATTTGAAAAGTTAGTTTATAGTAAGCTTTCTAATAAATAAAGTTATAGTCGGAAATAATAAGAGAAAAGCTAACGTATACCAATATGTTTTGAACAAAAAGTTAAATTTGACAAATTTTTAATCTTAGCCAAACACACTCATGTTCTTTATTATTCATAAACTGTTAATTTCAGGTAGAGAGACTTGGTTTCAGATCTGTGGCACATTATCTTATTGAGACCTTTGGCAATAAAGCAAACCTGGTAGCGGCAGCTGGTGAAATTCCAGTTTCTGCTTGTGGATCAATTTCAATTGGAGATAAAAGAGCAGGGATTGACGATGAGAAAGATGGAATGGAAGATATCAATAGGGATCAGGACAGTGATGAGGAT
>NW_019251251.1:0-51369 GCF_002742605.1 Olea europaea var. sylvestris
GGTGAGTTCAATCCAAAACGGTCGCTACATTTCCAAAAAGTACTTATGGGCCCAAAATGGACACCATTTGCAAAAGCTACGCTTAATTCTTCGTACCCCGACTATCCAAGCCTTCCAAACATAAAATTCCTCGTTCTTTCAAAAAACGGTCAAAATCTGTCATACCTCGCGACGAAGTTGTGAGTTCAATCCAAAAGGGTCGCTACATTTCCAAAAAGTACTAATGCGCCCAAAACGGACACCGTGTGCAAAAGTTAGGCTCCATTCTTCGTACGGCAACTATCCAAGCCTTCAAAATATAAAATTGCTCATTCTTTCGAAAATTGGCCGAAATTCCTCATACCTCATTATGACGTGGTGAGTTCAATCCAAAAGGGCCGCTACATTTTCAAAAAGTACTTATGGGCCCAAGACGGACACCGTGTGCAAAAGCTACGCTCAATTCTTCGTACGCCGACTATCCAGGCCTTCCAAGCATAAAATTGCTCTTTCTTTCAAAAAATGGCCGAAATCCCTCATACTTCACCATGAAGTTGTGAGTTCAATCCAAAAGAGTCGCTACATTTCCAAAAAGTACTTATGGGCCCAAAACGGTCATCGTGTGCAAAAGCTACGCTCAATTCTTCGAACGCCGACTATCCAAGCCTTCCAAACATAAAATTCCTCTTTCTTTCAAAAAATGGCCGAAATCCCTAATACTTCACAATAAAGTTGTGAGTTCAATCCAAAAGGGTCGCTACATTTTCAAAAAGTATTTATGGGCCCAAAACGGACACCGTGTGCAAAAGCTACGCTCAATTCTTCGTAGGCCGACTATCCAAGCCTTCCAAACATAAAATTCCTCATTCTCTCAAAAAATGGCCAAAATCCAATATACCTCACGACGAAGTTGTGAGTTCAATCCAAAAGGGTCGCTACATTTATAAAAAGTACTTATGGGCCAAAAACGGACACTGTGTGCAGAAGCTATGCTCAATTCTTCGTACGCAGACTATCCAAGCCTTCCCAACATAAAATTCCTAATTCTTTCGAAAAATGGCCAAAATTCCTCATACCTCACGACGAAGCGGTGAGTTCAATACAAAACGGTCGCTACATTTCCAAAAAGTACTTATGGGCCCAAAACGGACACCATGTGCAAAAGCTACGCTCAATTTTTCGTACGCCGACTATCCAAGCCTTCCAAACATAAAATTCCTCATTCTTTCAAAAAATGGCCAAAATTCCTCATACCTCACGATGACACGGTGAGTTCAATCCAATAGGGTCGCTACATTTCCAAAAAGTACTTATGGGCCCAAAACGGACACCGTGTGCAAAAGCTACGCTCAATTCTTCGTACGCCGACTATCCAAGCCTTCCAAACATAAAATTGCTCTTTCTTTCAAAAAATGGCTGAAATCCCTCATACTTCACCACGAAGTTCTGAGTTCAATCCAAAAGGGTCGCTACATTTCCAAAAAGTACTTATGGGCCCAAAATGGACACCGTGTGCAAAAGCTACGCTCAATTCTTCGAACGCCGACTATCCAAGCCTTCCAAACATAAAATTCCTCTTTCTTTCAAAAAATGGCCGAAATCCCTCATACTTCACAATGAAGTTGTGAGTTCAATCCAAAAGGGCCGCTACATTTCCAAAAAGTACTTATGGGCTCAAAACGGACACCGTGTGCAAAAGCTACGCACAATTCTTCGTACGCCGGCTATCCAACCCTTCCAAACATAAAATTGCTCATTCTTTTAAAAAATGGCCGAAATCCGTCATACGTCACAACGAAGTGGTGAGTTCAATACAAAAGGGTCGCTACATTTCCAAAAAGTACTTATGGGCCCAAAACGGACACCGTGTGCAAAAGTTAGGCTCAATTCTTCGTTCGCCGACTATCCAAGCCTTCAAAATATAAAATTGCTCATTCTTTCGAAAAATGGCCGAAATTCCTCATACCTCACGACGAAGCGGTGAGTTCAATCCAAAACGGTCGCTACATTTCCAAAAAGTACTTATGGGCCAAAAACGGACACCGTGTGCAAAAATTACGCTCAATTCTTCGTACGTCGACTATCCCAGCCTTCTAAATATAAAAGTGCTAATTCTTTCAAAAAATGTCCAAAATCCCTCATACATCACGACGAATCGATGAGTTCAATCCAAAACGGTCGCTACATTTCCAAAAAGTACTTATGGGCAAAAAACGGACACCGTGTGCAAAAATTACGCTCAATTCTTCGTACGTCGACTATCCTAGCCTTCTAAATATAAAAGTACTAATTCTTTCGAAAAATGTCCGAAATCCCTCATATATCACGACGAATCGATGAGTTCAATCCAAAATGGTCGCTACATTTCCAAAAAGTACTTATGGGCCGAAAACGGACACCGTGTGCAAAAGTTAGGCTCAATTCTTCGTACGCCGACTATCCAAGCCTTCAAAATATAAAATTGCTCATTCTTTCAAAAAATGGCTGAAATTCCTCATACCTCACGATGAAGCGGTGAGTTCAATCCAAAATGGTCGCTACATTTCCAAAAAGTACTTATGGGCTCAAAACGGACACCGTGTGCAAAAGCTACGCTCAATTCTTCGTACGCCGACTATCCAACCCTTCCAAACATAAAATTCCTCATTCTTTCAAAAATTGGCCGAATTCCGTCATACGTCACGACGAAGTCGTGAGTTCAATCCAAAAGTGTCGCTACGTTTTCAAAAAGTACTTATGGGCCCAAAACGGACACCGTGTGCAAAAGCTACGCTCAATTCTTCGAACGCCGACTATCCAAGCCTTCCAAACAAAAAATTCCTCTTTCTTTCAAAAAATGGCCGAAATCCCTCATACTTCACAGTGAAGTTGTGAGTTCAATCCAAAAGGGTCGCTACATTTCCAATAAGTACTTATGTGCCCAAAACGGACACCGTGTGCAAAAGCTACACTCAATTCATCGTACGCCGACTATCCAAGCCTTCCAAACATAAAATTCCTCTTTCCTTCAAAAAATGGCCGAAATCCCTCATACTTCACAGTGAAGTTGTGAGTTCAATCCCAAAGGGTCGCTACATTTCCAAAAAGTACTTATGGGCCCAAAACGGACACCGTGTGCAAAAGTTAGGCTCAATTCATCGTACGCCGACTATCCAAGCCTTCCAAACATAAAATTGCTCTTTCTTTCAAAAAATGGCCGAAATCCCTCATACTTCACGATGAAGAGGTGAGTTAAATCCAAAAGGGTCGCTACATTTCCAAAAAGTACTTATGGGCCCAAAACGGACACCGTGTGCAAAACCTACGCTCAATTCTTCGTACGCCGACTATCCAAGCCTTCCAAACATAAAATTGCTCATTCTTTCGAAAAATGGACGAAATTCCTCATACCTCACGACGAAGCGGTGAGTTCTATCAAAAAAGGGTCGCTACATTTCCAAAAAGTACTTATGGGCTCAAAACGGACACCGTGTACAAAAGCTACGCTCAATTCTTCGTACGCCGACTATCTAAGCCGTCAAAACATAAAATTCTCATTCTTACAAAAAATGGCCGAAATCCGTCATACGTCACGATGAAGTTGTGAGTTCAATCCAAAAGGTCGCTACATTTCCAATAAGTACTTATGGGCCCGAAACGGACACCGTGTGCAGAAGCTACGCTCAATTCATCGTACGCCGACTATCCAAGTCTTCCAAACATAAAATTCTTCATTCTTTCAAAAAATGGCCAAAATCCGTCATACCTCACGACGAAGTTGTGAGTTCAATCTTAAAGGGTCGCTACATTTCGAAAAAGTACTTATGGGCCCAAAACGGACACCGTGTGCAAAAGTTAGGCTCAATTCTTCGTACGCCGACTATCCAAGCCTTCCAAATATAAAATTGCTCATTCTTGCGAAAAATGGCCAAAATTCCTCGTACCTCACGGCGAAGCGGGGAGTTCAATCCAAAAGGGTCGCTACATTTCGAAAAAGTACTTATGAGCCCAAAACGGACACCGTGTGCAAAAGTAGGCTCAATTCTTCGTACGCCGACTATCCAAGCCTTCAAAATATAAAATTGCTCATTCTTTCGAAAAATGGCCAAAATTCCTCGTACCTCACGGCGAAGCGGTGAGTTCAATCCAAAAGGGTCACTACATTTAAAAAAAATACTTATGGGCCTAAAACGGACACCGTGTGCAAAAGCTACGCTCAATTCATCGTACGCTGACTATCCAAGCCTTCCAAATATAAAATTGCTCTTTCTTTCCAAAAATGGCCGAAATCCCTAATACTTCACGATGAAGAGGTGAGTTCAATCCAAAAGGGTCGCCACATTTCCAAAAAGAACTTATGGGCCCAAAACGGACACCGTGTGCAAAAGCCACGCTCAATTCTTCGTACGCTGACTATCCAAGCCTTCCAAACATAAAATTGCTCTTTCTTTCAATAAATGGCAGAAATCCCTCATACTTCACGATGAAGAGGTGAGTTCAATCCGAAAGGGTCACTAAATTTCCAAAAAGTACTTATGGGACAAAAACGGACACCGTGCACAAAAGCTACGCTCAATTCTTCGTACGCCGACTATTTAAGCCTTCCAAACATAAAATTACTCTTTCTTTCAAAAAATGGCCGAAATCTGTCATACGTCACGATGAAGTTGTGAGTTCAATCCAAAAGGTCGCTACATTTCCAATAAGTACTTATGGGCCCGAAACGGACACCGTGCGCAAAAGCTACGCTCAATTCATCGTACGCCGACTATCCAAGCCTTCCAAACTTAAAATTCCTCATTCTTTCAAAAAATGGCCAAAATCCGTCATACCTCAAGACGAAGTTGTGAGTTCAATCCAAAAGGGTCGCTACATTTCCAAAAAATACTTATGGACCCAAAACGGACACCGTGTGCAAAAGCTACGCTCAATTCTTCGTACGCCAACTATCCAAGCCTTCAAAATATAAAATTGCTCATTCTTTCGAAAAATGGCCGAAATTCCTCATACCTCACGATCAAGTGGTGAGTTCAATCCAAAAGGGTCGCTACATTTCCAAAAAGTACTTCTGGGCCCAAAACGGACACCGTGTGCAAAAACTACGCTCAATTCTTCGTACGCCGACTATCCAATCCTTCCAAACATAAAATTCCTCATTCTTTCAAAAAATGGCCAAAATCAGTCATACCTCACGATAAAGTAGTGAGTTCAATCCAAAAGGGTCGCTACATTTCCAAAAAGTACTTATGGGCCCAAAACGGACATCGTGTGCAAAACTTAGGCTCAATTCTTCGTACGCCGACTATCCAAGCCTTCAAAATATAAAATTGCTCATTCTTTCGAAAAACGGCCGAAATTCCTCATACCTCACGACGAAGCGGTGAGTTCAATCCAAAACGGTCGCTACATTTCCAAAAAGTACTTATGGGCCCAAAATGGACACCGTGTGCAAAAATTACGCTCAATTCTTTGTACGTCGACTATCCAAGCCTTCTAAATATAAAAGTGCTAATTCTTTAGAAAAATGGCCGAAATCCCGCATACATCACGATGAATCAGTGAGTTCAATTCAAAATGGTCGCTACATTTCCAAAAAGTACTTATGGGCCCAAAACGGACACCGTGTGCAAAAGTTAGGCTCAATTCTTCGTACGCCGACTATCCAATCCTTCAAAATATAAAATTGCTCATTCTTTCGAAAAATGGCCAAAATTCGTCATACATCCCGACAAAGTGGTGAGTTCAATCCGAAACGGCCGCTACATTTCAAAAAAGTACTTATGGGCCCAAAACGGACACCATGTGCAAAAGCTGCGCTCAATTCTTCGTTCGCCGACTATCCAAGCCTTCCAAACATAAAATTCCTCATTCTTTCAAAAAATGGCCGAAATCCCTCATACCTCACGACGAAGTTGTGAGTTCAATCCAAAAGGGTCGCTACATTTCCAAAAAGTACTTATGGGCCCAAAACGGACACCGTGCGCAAAAGTTAGGCTTAATTCTTCGTACGCCGACTATCCAAGCCTTCAAAATATAAAATTGCTGATTCTTTCGAAAAATTGCCAAAATTCCTCATCCCTCACGACGAATCGGTTAGTTCAATCCAAAATGGTCGCTACATTTCCAAAAACTACTTATGGGCCCAAAACGGACACCGTGTGCAAAAATTACGCTCAATTCTTCGTACGTCGACTATCCTAGCCTTCCAAATATAAAAGTGCTAATTCTTTTGAAAAATGGCCGAAATCCCTCATACATCACGAAGAATCGGTGAGTTCAATCCGAAACGGCCGCTACATTTCCAAAATGTACTTATGGGCCTAAAACAGACACCATGTGCAAAAGCTACGCTCAATTCTTCGTACGCCGACTATCTAAGCCGTCCAAACATAAAATTCCTCATTCTTTCAAAACATGGCCGAAATCCATCATACGTCACGATAAAGTTGTGAGTTCAATCCAAAAGGGTCGCTACATTTCCAAAAAGTACTTATGGGCCCAAAACGGACACCGTGCGCAAAAGTTAGGCTTAATTCTTCGTACGCCGACTATCCAAGCCTTCAAAATATAAAATTGCTCATTCTTTTGAAAAATGGCTGAAATTCCTCATACCTCACGACGAAGCGGTGAGTTCAATCCAAAACAGTCGCTACATTTCCAAAAAGTACTTATGGGCCAAAAACGGACACCGTATGCAAAAGCTACGCACAATTCTTCGTGCGCCGACTATCCAACCCTTCCAATCATAAAATTGCTCAGTCTTTCAAAAAATGGCTGAAATCCGTCATACGTCATGACAAAGTCGTGAGTTCAATCCAAAAGGTTCGCTACATTTCCAAAAAGTACTTATGGGCCCAAAACGGACACCGTGTGCAAAAGCTACGCTAAATTCTTCGTACGCCGACTATCCAAGCCTTCCAAACGTAAAATTACTCTTTCTTTCAAAAAATGGCCAAAATCCCTCATACGTAACGACGAAGTGGTGAGTTCAATACAAAAGGGTCGCTACATTTCCAAAAAGTACTTATGGGCCCAAAACGGATACCGTGTGCAAAAGCTACGCTCAATTCTTCGTACGCTGACTATCCAAGCCTTCCAAACATAAAATTCCTCATTCTTTCAAAAAATGGCCGAAATCCCTCATACCTCACGACGAAGTGGTGAGTTTAATCCAAAAGGGTCGCTACATTTCCAAAAAGTACTTATGGGCCCAAAACGGACACCACGTGCAAAAGTTAGGCTCAATTCTTCGTACGCCGACTATCCAAGCCTTCAAAATATAAAATTGCTCATTCCATCGAAAAATGGCCAAAATTCTTCATACCTCACGACGAAGCAGTGAGTTCAATCCAAAACGGTCGCTACATTTCCAAAAACTACTTATGGGCCTAAAACGGACACCGTGTGCAAAAATTATGCTCAATTCTTCGTACGTCGACTATCCAAGCCTTCTAAATATGAAAGTGCTAATTCTTTTGAAAAATGGCCGAAATCCCTCATACATCATTATGAATCGGTGAGTTCAATCCAAAACGGTCGCTACATTTCCAAAAAGTACTTATGAGCCCAAAACGGACACCGTGTGCAAAAGTTACGCTCAATTCTTCGTACGCCGACTATCCAACCGTTCCAAACATAAAATTGCGCATTCTTTCAAAAAATGGCCGAAATCCGTCATCCGTCACGACGAACTCGTGAGTTCAATCCAAAAGTGTCGCTACATTTCCAAAAAGTACTTATGGGCCCAAAACGGACACCGTGTGCGAAAGCTACGCTAAATTCTTCGTACGTTGACTATCCAAGCCTTCCAAACATAAAATTGCTCATTCTTTTGAAAAATTGCCAAAATTCCACATACCTCACGACGAAGCGGTGAGTTCAATCCAAAAGGGTCGCTACATTTCCAAAAAGTACTTATGGGGCCAAAACGGACACCGTGTGTAAAAGCTATGCTCAATTCTTCGTACACCGACTATTCAAGCCTTCCAAACATAAAATTGCTTTTTCTTTCAAAAAATGGCCGAAATCCCTAATGCTTCATGATGAAGTTGTGAGTTCAATCCAAAAGGGACGCTACATTTCCTAAAAGTACTTATGGGCCCAAAACGGACACCGTGTGCAAAAGCTACGCTCAATTCTTCGTACGCCGACTATCCAAGCCTTCCAAACATAAAATTCCTCATTCTTTCAAAAAATGTCCAAAATTCGTCATACCTCGCGACGAAGTTGTGAGTTCAATCCAAAAGGGTCGCTACATTTCCAAAAAGTACTTATGGGCCCAAAACGGACACCGTGTGCAAAAGCTATGCTCAATTCTTCGTACGTCGACTATCCAAGCCTTCCAAACATAAAATTTCTCATTCTTTCAGAAAATGGAAAAAATCCGTCATACGTCACAACAAAGTTGTGAGTTCAATCCAAAAGGGTCGCTACATTTCCAAAAAGTACTTATGGGCCCAAAACGGACACCGTGTGCAAAAGTTAGGCTCAATCTTCGTACGCCGACTATCCAAGCCTTCAAAATATAAAATTGCTCATTCTTTCGAAAAATGGCCAAAATTCCTCGTACCTCCCGATGAAGCCGTGAGTTCAATCCAAAAGTGTCGCTACATTTCCAAAAAGTACTTATGGGCCCAAAACGGACACCGTGTGCAAAAGCTACGATCAATTCTTCGTACTCCGACTATCCAAGCCTTCCAAACATAAAATTCCTCATTCTTTCAAAAAATGGCCAAAATCTGTCATACCTCACGATGAAGTTATGAGTTCAATCCAAAAGGGTCGCTACATTTCCAAAAAGTACTTCTGGGCCCAAAACGGACACCGTGTGCAAAAGCTACGCTCAATTCTTCGTACGCCGACTATCCAATCCTTCCAAACATAAAATTCCTCATTCTTTCAAAAAATGGCCAAAATCATTCATACCTCACGACGAAGTAGTGAGTTCAATCCAAAAGGGTCGCTACATTTCCAAAAAGTACTTATGGGCCCAAAACGGACATCGTGTGCAAAACTTAGGCTCAATTCTACGTACACCGACTATCCAAGCCTTCCAAATATAAAATTGCTCATTCTTAAGAAAAAGGGCAGAAATTCCTCATTCCTCACGACGAAGCAGTGAGTTCAATCCAAAACGGTCGCTACATTTTCAAAAAGTACTTGTGGGCCCAAAACGGACACCGTGTGCAAAAATTACGCTCAATTCTTCGTACGTCGACTATCCAAGCCTTCTAAATATAAAAGTGCTAATTCTTTCGAAAAATGGCCGAAATCCTTCATACATCACGACGAATCGGTGAGTTCAATCCAAAACGGTCGCTACATTTCCAAAAAGTACTTATGGGCCCAAAACGGACACCGTGTCCAAAAGTTAGACTCAATTCTTCGTACGCCGACTATCCAAGCCTTCAAAATATAAAATTGCTCATTCTTTCGAAAAATTGCCAAAATTCGTCATACATCACGACAAAGTGGTGAGTTCAATCCGTAACGGCCGCTACATTTCCAAAAAGTACTTATGGGCCCAAAACGGACACCATGTGCAAAAGCTGCGCTCAATTCTTCGTTCGCCGACTATCCAAGCCTTCCAAACATAAAATTCCTCATTCTTTCAAAAAATGGCCGAAATCCCTCATACCTCACGACGAAGTTGTGAGTTCAATCCAAAAGGGTCGCTACATTTCCAAAAAGTACTTATGGGCCCAAAACGGACACCGTGCGCAAAAGTTAGGCTTAATTCTTCGTACGCCGACTATCCAAGCCTTCAAAATATAAAATTGCTCATTCTTTCGAAAAATGGCCAAAATTCCTCATACCTCACGACGAATCGGTGAGATCAATCCAAAATGGTCGCTACATTTCGAAAAACTACTTATGGGCCCAAAACGGACACCGTGTGCAAAAATTATGCTCAATTCTTCGTACGTCGACTATCCTAGCCTTCCAAATATAAAAGTGCTAATTCTTTTGAGAAATGGGCGAAATCCCTCATACAATACGAAGAGTCGGTGAGTACAATCCAAAAGGGTCGCTACATTTTCAAAAAGTACTTATGGGCCCAAAACGGACACCGTGTGCGAAAGCTATGCTCAATTTTTCGTACGCCGACTATCTAAGCCGTCCAAACATAAAATTCCTCATTCTTTCAAAACATGGCTGTAATCCGTCATACGTCACGATGAAGTTGTGAGTTCAATCCAAAAGGGTCGCTACATTTCCAAAAAGTACTTATGGGCCCCAAACGGACACCGTGTGCAGGCTCAATTCTTCGTACACCGACTATCCAAGCCTTCAAAATATAAAATTGCTCATTCTTTTGAAAAATGGCTGAAATTCCTCATACCTCATGACGAAGCGGTGAGTTCAATCCAAAACTGTTGCTACATTTCCAAAAAGTACTTATGGGCCAAAAACGGACACCGTATGCAAAAGCTACGCACAATTCTTCGTACGCCGACTATCCAACCCTTCCAATCATAAAATTGCTCATTCTTTCAAAAAATGGCCGAAATCCATCATACGTCATGACAAAGTCGTGAGTTCAATCCAAAAGGTTCGCTACATTTCCAAAAAGTACTTATGGGCCCAAAACGGACACCGTGTGCAAAAGCTACGCTAAATTCTTCGTACGCCGACTATCCAAGCCTTCCAAACGTAAAATTACTCTTTCTTTCAAAAAATGGCCAAAATCCCTCATACGTAACGACGAAGTGGTGAGTTCAATACAAAAGGGTCGCTACATTTCCAAAAAGTACTTATGGGCCCAAAACGGATACCGTGTGCAAAAGCTACGCTCAATTCTTCGTACGCTGACTATCCAAGCCTTCCAAACATAAAATTCCTCATTCTTTCAAAAAATGGCCGAAATCCCTCATACCTCACGACGAAGTGGTGAGTTCAATCCAAAAGGGTCGCTACATTTCCAAAAAGTACTTATGGGCCCAAAACGGACACCATGTGCAAAAGTTAGGCTCAATTCTTCGTACGCCGACTATCCAAGCCATCAAAATATAAAATTGCTCATTCCATCGAAAAATGGCCAAAATTCCTCATACCTCACGATGAAGCGGTGAGTTCAATCCAAAACGGTCACTACATTTCCAAAAACTACTTATGGGCCTAAAACGGACACCGTGTGCAAAAATTATGCTCAATTCTTCGTACGTCGACTATCCAAGCCTTCTAAATATGAAAGTGCTAATTCTTTTGAAAAATGGCCGAAATCCCTCATACATCATTATGAATCGGTGAGTTCAATCCAAAACGGTCGCTACATTTCCAAAAAGTACTTATGAGCCCAAAACGGACACCGTGTGCAAAAGTTACGCTCAATTCTTCGTACGCCGACTATCCAACAGTTCCAAACATAAAATTGCGCATTCTTTCAAAAAATGGCCGAAATCCGTCATCCGTCACGATGAACTCGTGAGTTCAATCCAAAAGTGTCGCTACATTTCCAAAAAGTACTTATGGGCCCAAAACGGACACCGTGTGCGAAAGCGACGCTAAATTCTTCGTACGTCGACTATCCAAGCCTTCCAAACATAAAATTGCTCTTTCTTTCAAAAAATGGCTGAAATCCCTCATACGTCACGACGATGTGGTGAGTTCAATAAAAAAGGGCCGCTACATTTCCAAAAAGTACTTATGGGCCCAAAACGGACACCGTGTGCAAAAGTTAGGCTCAATTCTTCTTTCGCCGACTATCGAAGCCTTCGAAATATAAAATTGCTCATTCTTTTGAAAAATGGCCAAAATTCCTCATACCACACGACGAAGCGGTGAGTTCAATCCAAAAGGGTCGCTACATTTCCAAAAAGTACTTATGGGGCCAAAACGGACACCGTGTGTAAAAGCTACGCTCAATTCTTCGTACGCCGACTATCCAAGCCTTCCAAACATAAAATTGCTCTTTCTTTCAAAAAATGGCCGAAATCCCTGATGCTTCATGATGAAGTTGTGAGTTCATTCCAAAAGGGTCGCTACATTTCCTAAAAGTACTTATGGGCGCAAAACGGACACCGTGTGCAAAAGCTACGCTCAATTCTTCGTACGCCGACTATCCAAGCCTTCCAAACATAAAATTCCTCATTCTTTCAAAAAATGGCCAAAATCCGTCATACCTCACAACGAAGTTGTGAGTTCAATCCAAAAGGGTCGCTACATTTCCAAAAAGTACTTATGGGCCCAAAACGGACACCGTGTGCAAAAGGTAGGCTCAATTCTTCGTACGCCGACTATCCAAGCCTTCAAAATATAAAATTGCTCATTCTTTCGAAAAATGGCCAAAATTTCTCATACCTCCCGATGAAGCCGTGAGTTCAATCCAAAAGTGTCGCTACATTTCCAAAAATTACTTATGGGCCCAAAACGGACACCGTGTACAAAAGCTACGCTCAATTATTCGTACGCCGACGATCCAAGCCTTCTAAACATAAAATTCCTCATTCTTTCAAAGAACGGCCGAAATCCCTCATACCTCACGACAAAGTTGTGAGTTCAATCCAAAAGGGTCGCTACATTTCCAAAAATTACTTATGGGCCGAAAACGGACACCGTGTTCAAAAGTTAGTCTCAATTCTTCGTACGACGACTATCCAAGCCTTCAAAGTATAAAATTGCTCATTCTTACGAAAAATGGCCGAAATTCCTCAAAGCTCCCGACGAAGTCGTGAGTTCAATCCAAAAGTGTCGCTACATTTCCAAAAAGTACTTATGGGCCCAAAACGGACACCGTGTGCAAAAGCTACGCTCAATTCTTCGTACGCCGACTATCCAAGCCATCCAAACATAAAATTGCTCTTTGTTTCAAAAAATGGCCGAAATCCCTCATACGTCACGACGAAGTGGTGAGTTCAATACAAAAGGGTCGCTACATTTCCAAAAAGTACTTATGGGCCCAAAACGGACACCGTGTGCAAAAGTTAGGCTCAATTCTTCGTTCGCCGACTATCCAAGCCTTCAATATATAAAATTGCTCATTCTTTCGAAAAATGGCCGAAATTCCTCATACCTCACGAAGAAGCGGTGAGTTCAATCCAAAAGGGTCGCTACATTTCCAAAAAGTACTTATGGGCCCAAAACAGACACGTGTGCAAACGTTAGGCTCAATTCTTCGTACGCCGACTATCCAAACCTTCCAAACATAAAATTCCTCATTCTTTCGAAAAATGGCCAAAATTCCTCATACGTCACGATGACGCGGTGAGTTCAATCCAAAAGGGTCGCTACATTTCCACAAAGTACTTATGGGCCCAAAATGGACACCATTTGCAAAAGCTACGCTTAATTCTTCGTACCCCGACTATCCAAGCCTTCCAAACATAAAATTCCTCGTTCTTTCAAAAAATGGTCAAAATCTATCATACCTCGCGATGAAGTTCTGAGTTCAATCTAAAAGGGTCGCTACATTTCCAAAAAGTACTTATGCGCCCAGAACGGACACCGTGTGAAAAAGTTAGGCTCCATTCTTCGTACGGCAACTATCCAAGCCTTGAAAATATAAAATTGCTCATTCTTTCGAAAATTGGCCGAAATTCCTCATACCTCACGATGACGTGGTGAGTTCAATCCAAAAGGGTCGCTACATTTCCAAAAAGTACTTATGGACCGAAAACGGACACCGTGTGCAAAAGTTAGGCTCAATTCTTCGTACGCCGACTATCCAAGCCTTCAAAATATAAAATTGCTCATTCTTTCGAAAAATGGCCGAAATTCCTCATAGCTCCCGACGAAGTCGTGAGTTCAATCCAAAAGTGTCGCTACATTTCCAAAAGTACTTATGGGCCCAAAACGGACACCGTGTGCAAAAGCTACGCAAAATTCTTCGTACGCCGACTATCCAAGCCTTCCAAACATAAAATTGTTCTTTCTTTCAAAAAATGGCCGAAATTCCTCACACGTCACGACGAAGTGGTGAGTTCAATACAAAAGGGTCTCTACATGTCCAAAAAGTACTTATGGGCCCAAAATGGACACCGTGTGCAAAAGTTAGGCTCAATTCTTCGTTCCCCGACTATCCAAGCCTTCAAAATATAAAATTGTACATTCTCTCGAAAAATTGCCGAAATTCCTCATACCTCACGGAGAAGCGGTGAGTTCAATCCAAAAGGGTTGCTACATTTCCAAAAAGTACTTATGGGCCCAAAACGGACACCGTGTACAAAAGCTACGCTAAATTCTTCGTACGCCGACTATCCAAGCCTTCCAAACATAAAATTGCTCTTTCTTTCAAAAAATGGCCGAAATTCCTCATACGTCACGACGAAGTGGTGAGTTCAATACAAAAGGGTCTCTACATTTCCAAAAAAGACTTATGGGCCCAAAACGGACACCGTGTGCAAAAGTTAGGCTCAATTCTTCGTTCGCTGACTATCCAAGCCTTCAAAATATAAAATTGCTCATTCTTTCGAAAAATGGCCGAAATTCCTCACACCTCACGAAGAAGCGGTGAGTTCAATCCAAAAGGTTCGCTACATTTCCAAAAAGTACTTATGGGCCCAAAACGGACACCGTGTGCAAAAGCTATGCTAAATTCTTCGTACGCCGACTATCCAAGCCTTCCAAACATAAAATTGCTCTTTCTTTCAAAAAATGGCCGAAATCCCTCATACTTCATGATGAAGTTGTGAGTTCAATCCAAAAAGGTCGCTACATTTCCAAAATGTACTTACGGGCCCAAAACGGACACCGTGTGCAAAAATTACGCTCAATTCTTCGTACGTCGACTATCCAAGCCTTCTAAATATAAAAGTGCTAATTCTCGCAAAAAAATGGCTAAAATCTCTCATACATCACGACGAATCAGTGAGTTCAATCCAAAAGGCACGCTACATTTCCAAAAAGTACTAATGGGCCCAAAACGGACACCGTGTGCAAAAGCTACGCTCAATTCTTCGTACGTCGACTATCCAAGCCTTCTAAATATAAAAGTGCTAATTCTTTCAAAAAATGGCCAAAATCTCTCATACATCACGACGATTCAGTGAGTTCAATCCAAAACGGTCGTTACATTTCCAAAAAGTACTTATGGGGCCAAAACGGACACCGTGTGCAAAAGTTAGGCTCAATTCTTCGTACGCCGACTATCCAAGCCTTCAAAATATAAAATTGCTCATTCTTTCGAAAAATGGCCGAAATTCCTCATAGCTCCCGACGAAGTCGTGAGTTCAATCCAAAAGTGTCGCTACATTTCCAAAAAGTACTTATGGGCCCAAAACGGACACCGTGTGCAAAAGTTAGGTTAAATTCTTCGTACGCCGACTATCCAAGCCTTCAAAATATGAAATTCCTCATTCTTTCAAAAAATGGCCGAAATTCCTCATACATCACGACGAAGTGGTGAGTTCAATACAAAAGGGTCTCTACATTTCCAAAAAGTACTTATGGGCCCAAAACGGACACCCTGTGTAAAAGTTAGGCTCAATTCTTCGTTCGCCGACTATCCAAGCCTTCAAAATATAAAATTGCCCATTCTTTTGAAAAATGGCCGAAATTCCTCATACCTCACGAAGAAGCGGTGAGTTCAATCCAAAAGGGTCGCTACATTTCCAAACAGTACTTATGGGCCCAAAACGGACACCGTGTGCAAAAGCTATGCTAAATTCTTCGTACGCCGACTATCCAAGCCTTCCAAACATAAAATTGCTCTTTCTTTCAAAAAATGGCCGAAATCCCTCATACTTCATGATGAAGTTGTGAGTTCAATCCAAAAGTGTCGCTACATTTCTAAAAAAGTACTTATGGGCCCAAAACGGACACCGTGTGCAAAAATTATGCTCAATTCTTCGTACGTCGTCTATCCAAGCCTTCTAAATTTAAAAGTGCTAATTCTTTCAAAAAATGGCCAAAATCTCTCATACATCACAACGAATCAGTGAGTTCAATCCAAAACGGTCGCTACATTTCCAAAAAGTACTTATGGGCCCAAAACGGACACCGTGTGTAAAAGTTAGGCTCAATTCTTCGTACGCCGACTATCCAAGCCTTCAAAATATAAAATTCCTCATTCTTTCAAAAAATGGCCAAAATCCGTCATACCTCACGACGAAGTAGTGAGTTCAATCCAAAAGGGTCGCTACATTTCGAAAAAGTACTTATGGGCCGAAAACGGACACTGTGCGCAAAAGTTAGACTCAATTCTTCGTACGCCGACAATCCAAGCCTTCAAAATATAAAATTGCTCATTCTTTCGAAAAATGGCTGAAATTCCTCATAGCTCCCGACGAAGTCGTGAGTTCAATCCAAAAGTGTCGCTACATTTCCAAAAAGGACTTATGGGCCCAAAACGGACACCGTGTACAAAAGCTACGCTCAATTCTCCGTGCGCCGACTATCCAAGCCTTCCAAACATAAAATTACTCTTTCTTTTAAAAAATGACCGAAATCCCTCATACGTCACGACGAAGTGGTGAGTTCAATACAAAAGGGTCTCTACATTTCCAAAAAGTACTTATGGGCCCAAAACGGACACCCTGTGCAAAAGTTAGGCTCAATTTTTCGTTCGTCGACTATCCAAGCCTTCAAAATATAAAATTGCTCATTCTTTTGAAAAATGGCCGAAATTCCTCATACCTCACGAAGAAGCGGTGAGTTCAATCCAAAAGGGTCGCTACATTTCCAAAAAGTACTTATGGGCCCAAAACGGACACCGTGTGCAAAAGCTATGCTAAATTCTTCGTACGCCGACTATCCAAGCCTTCCAAACATAAAATTGCTCTTTCTTTCAAAAAATGGCCGAAATCCCTCATACTTCACGATGAAGTTGTGAGTTCAATCCAAAAGTGTCGCTACATTTTCAAAAAAGTACTTATGGGCCCAAAACGGACACCGTGTGCAAAAATTATGCTCAATTCTTCGTACGTCGACTATCCAAGCCTTCTAAATAGAAAAGTGCTAATTCTTTCAAAAAATGGCGAAAATCTCTCATACATCACAACGAATCAGTGAGTTCAATCCAAAACGGTCGCTACATTTCCAAAAAGTACTTATGGGCCCAAAACGGACACCGTGTGCAAAAGTTAGGCTCAATTCTTCGTACGCCGACTATCCAAGCGTTCAAAATATAAAATTCCTCATTCTTTCAAAAAATGGCCAAAATCCGTCATATCTCACGACGATGTAGTGAGTTCAATCCAAAAGGGTCGCTACATTTCGAAAAAGTACTTATGGGCCGAAAACGGACACTGTGCGCAAAAGTTAGACTCAATTCTTCGTACGCCGACAATCCAAGCCTTCAAAATATAAAATTGCTCATTCTTTCGAAAAATCGCTGAAATTCCTCATAGCTCCCGACGAAGTCGTGAGTTCAATCCAAAAGTGTCGCTACATTTCCAAAAAGGACTTATGGGCCCAAAACGGACACCGTGTACAAAAGCTACGCTCAATTCTCCGTACGCCGACTATCCAAGCCTTCCAAACATAAAATTGCTCTTTCTTTTAAAAAATGGCCGAAATTCCTCATACGTCACGACGAAGTGGTGAGTTCAATACAAAAGGGTCGCTACATTTCCAAAAAGTACTTATGGGCCTAAAACGGACACCGTGTGCAAAAGCTATGCTCAATTCTTCGTACACAGACTATCCAAGCCTCCAAACATAAAATTGCTCATTCTTTCGAAAAATGGCTGAAATCCCTCATACTTCACGATGAAGAGGTGAGTTCACTCCAAAACGGTCGCTACATTTCCAAAAAGTACTTATGGGCCCAAAACGGACACCGTGTGCAAAAGTTAGGCTCAATTCTTCGTACGCCGACTGTCGAAGCCTTCAAAATATAAAATTCCTCATTCTTTCAAAAAATGGCCAAAATCCGTCATACCTCACGACGAAGTTGTGAGTTCAATCCAAAAGGGTCGCTACATTTTGAAAAAGTACTTATGGGCCAAAAACGGACACCGTGTGCAAAAGTTAGACTCAATTCTTCGTACGTCGACTATCAATGCCTTCAAAATATAAAATTGCTCATTCTTTCGAAAAATGGCCGAAATTCCTCATAGCTCCCGACGAAGTCGTGAGTTCAATCCAAAAGTGTCGCTACATTTCCAAAAAGTGCTTATGGGCCCAAAACGGACACCGTGTGCAAAAGCTACGCTCAATTCTTCGTACGCAGACTATCCAAGCCTTCTAAACATAAAATTCCTTGTTCTTTCAAAAACCGGCCGAAATCCCTCATACCTCACGATGAAGTTGTGAGTTCAATAGAAAAGGGCCGCTACATTTCTAAAAAGTACTTATGGGCCTAAAACGGACACCGTGTACAAAAGGTACGCTCAATTCTTCGTACGTCGACTATCCAAGCTTTCAAAATAAAAAATTGCTCATTCTTTCGAAAAATGGCCGAAATCCCTCATACCTCACGACGAAGCGGTGAGTTCAATCCAAAAGGGTCGCTACATTTCCAAAAAGTATTATTGGCCGAAAACGGACACCGTGTGCAAAAGTTAGGCTCAATTCTTCGTACGCCGACTATCCAAGCCTTCAAAATATAAAATTCCTCATTCTTTCGAAAAATGGCCGAAATCCCTCATAGCTCCCGACGAAGTCGTGAGTTCAATCCAAAAGTGTCGCTACTTTTCCAAAAAGTACTTATGGGCCCAAAATGGACGCCGTGTGCAAAAGGTACGCTCAATTCTTCGTTCGCCGACTATCCAAGCCTTCTAAACATAAAATTCCTCATTCTTTCAAAAAATGGCCGAAATCCCTCACACCTCACGACGAAGTTGTGAGTTCAATCCAAAAGGGTCGCTACATTTCCAAAAAGTACTTATGGGCCCAAAACGGACACCGTGTGCAAAAGTTAGGCTCAATTCTTCGTACGCCGACTATCCAAGCCTTCAAAGTATAAAATTCCTCATTCTTTCGAAAAATGGCCAAAATTCCTCATACCTCACGACGAAGCGGTAGGTTCAATCCAAAAGGGTCGCTACATTTCCAAAAAGTACTTATGGGCCCAAAACGACACCGTGTACAAAAGCTACGCTCAATTCTTCATACGCCGACTATCCAACCCTTCCAAACATAAAATTGCTCATTCTTTCAAAAAATGGCTGAAATTCGTCATACGTCACGATGAAGTCTTGAGTTCAATCCAAAAGGGTTGCTACATTTCCAAAAAGTACTTATGGGCCCAAAATGGACACCGTGTGCAAAAGCTACGCTAAATTCTTCGTACGCCGACTATCCAAGCCTTCCAAACATGAAATAGCTCTTTCTTTCAAAAAATGGCCGAAATCCCTCACACGTTACGACGAAGTGGTGAGTTCATTACAAAAGGGCGCTACATTTCCAAAAAGTACTTATGGGCCCAAAACGGACACCGTGTGCAAAAGTTAGGCTCAATTCTTCGTTCGCCGACTATCCAAGCCTTCAAAATATAAAATTACTCTTTCTTTCAAAAATGGCCGAAATTCCTCATTCCTCACAACGAAGCGGTGAGTTCAATCCAAAATGGTCGCTACATTTCCAAAAAGTACTTATGGGCCCAAAACGGACATGGTGTGCAAAAGTTAGGCTCAATTCTTCGTACGCCGTCTATCAAAGCCTTCAAAATATAAAATTGCTCATTCTTTCGAAAAATGAGCAAAATTCCTCATACCTCACGACGAAGCGGTGAGTTCAATCCAAAAGGGTCGCTACATTTTCAAAAAGTACTTATGGGCCCAAAACGGACACAGTGTGCAAAAACTACGCTCAATTCTTCGTACGCCGTGTGTAAAAGTTAGGCTCAATTCTTCGTAAGACGACTATCCAAGCCTTCAAAATATAAAATTGCTCATTCTTTCGAAAAATGGCCGAAATTCCTCATACATTGCTCATTCTTTCGAAAAATGGCCGAAATTCCTCATACCTCACGACGAAGCGGTGAGTTCAATCCAAAACGGTCGCTACATTTCGAAAAAGTACTTATGGGTCCAAAACGACACCGTGTGCAAAAGCTACGCTAAATTCTTCGTACGCCGACTATCCAAGCCTTCCAAACATAAAATTGCTCATTCTTCCGAAAAATGGCCGAAATTCCTCATACCTCACGACGAAGTTGTGAATTCAATCCAAAAGGGTCGCAGCATTTCCAAAAAGTACTTTTGGGCCCAAAACGGACACCGTGTGCAAAAGTTAGGCTCAATTCTTCGTCCGCCGACTATCCAAGCCTTCCAAACATAAAATTGCTCTTTCTTTCAAAAAATGGCCGAAATCCCTCATATTTCACGATGAAGAGGTGAGTTTAATCTAAAAGGGTCGCTACATTTCCAAAAAGTACTCATGGCCCAAAACGGACACCGTATGCAAAAGCTACGCTCAATTCTTCGTACGCCGACTATCCAAGCCTTCCAAACATAAAATTGCTCTTTCTTTCAAAAAATGGCTGAAATCCCTCATACGTCACGACGAAGTGGTGAGTTCAATCTAAAAGGGTCTCTACATTTCCAAAAAGTACTTAGGGGCCCAAAACGGACACCGTGTGCAAAAGCTACGCTCAATTCTTCGTACGTCGACTATCCAAGCCTTCCAAATATAAAATTCCTCATCCTTTCAAAAAATGGCCAAAATCCAGCATACCTCACGATGAAGTTGTGAGTTCAATCCAAAATGGCCGTTACATTTTCAAAAAGTACTTATGGGCCCAAAACGGACACCAGTGTGCAAAAGTTAGGCCCAATTCTTCGTACGCCGACTATCCAAGCCTTCAAAATATAAAATTGCTCATTCTTTCGAAAAATTGCCGAAATCCCTCTTACGTCACGACGAAGTGGTGAGTTCAATCCAAAAGGGTCGCTACATTTCCAAAAAGTATTTATGGGCCCAAAACGGACACCGTGTGCAAAAGCTACTCTCAATTCATCATACGCCGACTATCCAAGCCTTCCAAACATAAAATTGCTCTTTCTTTCAAAAAATGGCCGAAATCCCTCATACCTCACGATGAAGAGGTGAGTTGAATCAAAAAGGGTCGCTACATTTTCAAAAAGTACTTATGGGCCCAAAACGGACACCGTGTGCAAAGGCTACTCTCAATTCTTCGTACGCTGACTATTCATGCCTTCCAAACATAAAATTGCTCTTTCTTTCAAAACATGGCTGAAATCCCTCATACGTCACGATGAAGTGGTGAGTTCAATCCAAAAGGGTCGCTACATTTCCAAAAAGTACTTATGGGCCCAAAACGGACACCGTGTGCAAAAGCTACGCTCAATTCTTCGTACGCCGACTATCCAAGCCGTCCAAACATAAAATTGCTCTTTCTTTCAAAAAATGGCCGAAATTCGTCATACGTCACAACGAAGTGGTGTGTTCAATCCAAAAGGGTCGCTACATTTCCAAAAAGCACTTATGGGCCCAAAACGAACAACGTGTGCAAAAGCTACGCTCAATTCTTCGTACGCCGACTATCCAAGCCTTCCAAACATAAAATTCCTCATTCTTTCAAAAAATGGCCAAAATCCATCATACCTCACGATGAAGTTGTGAGTTCAATCCAAAATGGTCGCTACATTTTCAAAAAGTACTTATGGGCCCATAATGGACACCGTGTGCAAAAGTTAGGCCCAATTCTTCGTACGCCGACTATCCAAGCCTCCAAAAAATAAAATTGCTCATTCTTTCGAAAAATTGCCGAAATCCCTCATACGTCACGACGAAGTGGTGAGTTCAATCCAAAAGGGTCACTACATATCCAAAAAGTATTTTGGGCCCAAAACGGACACCGTGTGCAAAAGCTACGCTCAATTCTTCGTAAGCCGACTATCTAAGCCGTCCAAACATAAAATTCCTCATTCTTTCAAAAAATGGCCGAAATCCGTCATACGTCACGATGAAGTTGTGAGTTCAATCCGAAAGGGTCGCTACATTTCCAAAAAGTACTTATGGGCCCAAAACGGACACCGTGTGCAAAAGCTACGCTCAATTCATCGTACGCCGACTATCAAAGCCTTCCAAACATAAAATTTCTCTTTCTTTCAAAAAATGGCCGAAATCCCTCATACTTCACGACGAAGAGGTGAGTTGAATCCAAAAGGGTCGCTACATTTCCAAAAAGTACTTATGGGCCCAAAACGAACACCGTGTGCAAAAGCTATGCTCAATTCTTCGTACGCCGACTATCCAAGCCTTCCAAACATAAAATTGCTCATTCTTACGAAAAATGTCCAAAATTCCTCATGCCTCACAGCTCACGGTGAAGCGGTGAGTTCAATCCAAAACGGTCGTTACATTTCCAAAAAGTTGTTATGGGCCCAAAACGGACACCGTGTGCAAAAGCTACGCTCAATTCATCGTCCGCTGACTATCCAAGCCTTCCAAACATAAAATTGCTCTTTCTCTCCAAAAATGGCCGAAATCCCTCATACTTCATGACGAAGAGGTGAGTTCAATCTAAAAGGGTCGCTACATTTCCAAAAAGTACTTATGGGCCTAAAACGGACACCGTGTGCAAAAGCTACGCTCAATTCTTCGTACGCCGACTATCCAAGCCTTCCAAACATAAAATTGTTCTTTCTTTAAAAAATGGCCAAAATCCCTCATTCGTCGCGACGAAGTGGTGAGTTCAATCCAAAAGGGTCCCTACATTTCCAAAAGGTACTTATGGGCCCAAAATGGACATCGTGTGCAAAAGTTACGCTCAATTCTTCGTACGCCGACTATCCAAGCCGTCCAAACATAAAATTGCTCTTTCTTTAAAAAAATAGCTGAAATTCGTCCTACGTCACGACGAAGTGGTGAGTTCAATCCAAAAGGGTTGCTATATTTCAAAAAAGTACTTATGGGCCCAAAATGGACACCGCTTGCAAAAGCTACGCTCAATTCTTCGTACGCCGACTATCCAAGCCTTCCAAACATAAAATTCCTCATTCTTTCAAAAAAATGGCAATAATCCACCATACCTCACGATGAAGCTGTCAGTTCAATCCAAAAGGGTCGCTACATTTCCAAAAAGTACTTACGGGCCCAAAACGGACACCGTGTGCAAAAGTTAGGCCCAATTCTTCGTACGCCGACTATCAAAGCCTTCAAAATATAAAATTGCTCATTCTTTCAAAAAATGGCTGAAACTCCTCATATTTCACGATGAAGCGGTGAGTTGAATCCAAAAGGGTCGCGACATTTCCAAAATGTACTTACAAGCCCAAAACGAACACCGTTTGCAAAAGCTATGCTCAATTCTTCGTACGCCGACTATCCAACCCTTCCAATCATAAAATTGCTCTTTCTTCCAAAAAATGCCCGAAATTCCTCATACGTCACGACGAAGAGGTGAGTTCAATCCAAAAGTGTCGCTACATTTCCAAAAAGTACTTATGGGCCAAAAATGGACACCGTGTGCAAAAGCTACGCTCAATACTTCGTACGCCGACTATCCAAGCCTTCCAAACATAAAATTGCTGTTTCTTTCAAAAAATGGCCGAAATCCCTCATATGTCACGACGAAGTGGTGAGTTCAATCCAAAGGGGTTGCTACATTTCCAAAAAGTACTTATGGGCCCAAAACGAACACCGTGTGCAAAAGCTATGCTCAATTCTTCGTACGCCGACTATCTAAGCCGTCCAAACATAAAATTCCTCATCCTTTCAAAAAATGTCCGAAATCCATCATACGTCACGATGAAGTTGTGAGTTCAATCCAAAAGGGTCGCTACATTTCCAAAAAGTACTTATGGGCCCAAAACGGACACCGTGTGCAAAAGCTACGCTCAATTCTTCGTACGCCGACTATCCAAGCCTTCCAAACATAAAATTCCTCATTCTTTCCAAAAACGATCGAAATCCCTCATACCTCATGATGAAGTTGTGAGTTCAATCCAAAAGGGTCGCTACATTTCCAAAATGTACTTATGGGCCCAAAACGGACACCGTGTGCAAAAGTTAGGCTCAATTCTTCGTATGCCGACTGTCCAGGCCTCCAAAATATAAAATTGCTCATTCTTTCGAAAAATGGCCGAAATTCCTCATACCTCACGATGAAGCAGTGAGTTCAATCCAAAAGGGTCGCTACATTTCCAAAAAGTACTTATGGGCCCAAAACGGACACCGTGTGCAAAAGTTAGGCTCAATTCTTCGTACGCCGACTAGCCAAGCCTTCAAAATATAAAATTGCTCATTCTTTCAAAAAATGGCCGAAATTCCTCATACCTCACGATGACTCGGTGAGTTCAATCCAAAAGGGTCGTTACATTTCCAAAAAGTACTAATGGGCCCAAAACGGACACCGTGTGCAAAAGCTACGCTCAATTCTTCGTACGCCGACTATCCAAGCCTTCCAAACATAAAATTCCTCATTCTTTCCAAAAACGACCGAAATCCCTCATACCTCAAGACGAAGTTGTGAGTTCAATCCAAAAGGGTCGCTACATTTCCAAAAAGTACTTATGGGCCCAAAACGGACACCGTGTGCAAAAGTTAGGCTCAATTCTTCGTACGCCGACTATCCAGGCCTTCAAAATATAAAATTGCTCATTCTTTCGAAAAATGGCCGAAATTCCTCATACCTCACGACGAAGCGGTGAGTTCAATCCAAAAGGGTCGCTACATTTCCAAAAATTACTTATGCGCGTAAAATGGACACCGTGTGCAAAAGCTAAGCTCAATTCATCGTACGCCGACTATCCAATCCTTCCAAACATAAAATTGCTCTTTCTTTCAAAATGTGGCCGAAATCCCTCATACTTCACGATGAAGAGGTGAGTCCAATCCAAAAGGGTAGCTACATTTCCAAAAAGTCTACGCTCAATTCTTCGTACTCCGACTATCCAAGCCTTCCAAACATAAAATTGCTCATTCTTTCAAAAAATGGCCGAAATTCCTCATACCTCACGACGAAGCGGTGAGTTCAATCCAAAAGGGTGGCTACATTTCCAAAAAGTACTTATGGGCTCAAAACGGACACCGTGTGCAAAAGCTACGCTCAATTCTTCGTACGCCGACTATCTAAGCCGTCCAAACATAAAATTCTCATTCTTTCAAAAAATGGCCGAAATCCGTCATACATCACGATGAAGTTGTGAGTTCAATCCAAAAGGGTCGCTACATTTCCAATAAGTACTTATGGGCCCAAAACGGACACCGTGTGCAAAAGCCACGCTCAATTCATCGTACGCCGACTATCCAAGCCTTCCAAACATAAAATTCCTCATTCTTTCAAAAAATGGCCAAAATCTGTCATATCTCACGACAAAGTTGTGAGTTCAATCCAAAAGGGTCGCTACATTTCCAAAAAGTACTTATGGGCCCAAAACGGACACCGTGTGCAAAAGTTAGGCTCAATTCATCGTACGCCGACTATCCAAGCCTTCCAAACATAAAATTGCTCTTTCTTTCAAAAAATGCCCGAAATCCCTCATACTTCACGATGAAGAGGTGAGTTCAATCCAAAAGGGTCGCTACATTTCCAAAAAGTACTTATGGGCCCAAAACGGACACCGTGTGAAAAACCTACGCTCAATTCTTCGTACGCCGACTATCCAAGCCTTCCAAACATAAAATTGCTCATTCTTTCAAAAAATGGCTGAAATTCCTCATACCTCACGACGAAGCGGTGAGTTCAATCAAAAAAGGGTCGTTACATTTCCAAAAAGTACTTATGGGCTCAAAACGGACACCGTGTGCAAAAGCTACGCTCAATTCTTCGTAAGCCGACTATCTAAGCCGTCAAAACATAAAATTCTCATTCTTACAAAAAATGGCCGAAATCCGTCATACGTCACGATGAAGTTGTGAGTTCAATCCAAAGGGTCGCTACATTTCCAATAAGTACTTATGGGCCCGAAACGGACACCGTGTGCAAAAGCTACGCTCAATTCATCGTACGCCGACTATCCAAGCCTTCCAAACATAAAATTCCTCATTCTTTCAAAAAATGGCCAAAATCCGTCATACCTCACGACGAAGTTGTGAGTTCAATCTTAAAGGGTCGCTACATTTCGAAAAAGTACTTATGGGCCCAAAACGGACACCGTGTACTAAAGTTAGGCTCAATTCTTCGTACGCAGACTATCCAAGCTTTCAAAATATAAAATTGCTCATTCTTTCGAAAAATGGCCGAAATTCCTCATACCTAACGACGAAGCGGTGAGTTCAATCTAAAAGGGTCGCTACATTTCCAAAAAGTACTTATGGGCCTAAAACGGACACCGTTTGTAAAAGTTAGGCTCAATTCTTCGTACGCCGACTATCCAAGCCTTCAAAATATAAAATTGCTCATTCTTTCGAAAAATGGCCGAAATTCCTCGCACCTCACGGCGAAGTGGTGAGTTCAATCCAAAAGGGTCGCTACATTTCCAAAAAATACTTATGGGCCTAAAACAGACACCGTGTGCAAAAGCTACGCTCAATTCATCGTACGCTGACTATCCAAGCCTTCCAAACATAAAATTGCTCTTTCTTTCCAAAAATGGCCGAAATCCCTCATACTTCACGATGAAGAGGTGAGTTCAATCCAAAAGGGTCGCCACATTTCCAAAAAGAACTTATGGGCCCAAAACGGACACCGTGTGCAAAAGCCACGCTCAATTCTTCGTACGCTGACTATCCAAGCCTTCCAAACATAAAATTGCTCTTTCTTAAAATAAATGGCCGAAATCCCTCATACTTCACGATGAAGAGGTGAGTTCAATCCGAAAGGGTCACTAAATTTCCAAAAAGCACTTATGGGACAAAAACGGACACCGTGTACAAAAGCTACGCTCAATTCTTCGTACGCCGACTATTTAAGCCTTCCAAACATAAAATTACTCTTTCTTTCAAAAAATGGCCGAAATCTGTCATACGTCACGATGAAGTTGTGAGTTCAATCCAAAAGGTCGCTACATTTCCAATAAGTACTTATGGGCCCGAAACGGACACCGTGCGCAAAAGCTACGCTCAATTCATCGTACGCCGACTATCCAAGCCTTCCAAACTTAAAATTCCTCATTCTTTCAAAAAATGGCCAAAATCCGTCATACCTCATGATGAAGTTGTGAGTTCAATCCAAAAGAGTCGCTACATTTCCAAAAAATACTTATGGGCCCAAAACGGACACCGTGTGCCAAAGCTGCGCTCAATTCTTCGTACGCCAACTATCCAAGCCTTCAAAATATAAAATTGCTCATTCTTTCGAAAAATGGCCGAAATTCCTCATACCTCACGATCAAGTCGTGAGTTCAATCCAAAAGGGTCGCTACATTTCCGAAAAGTACTTATGGGCCCAAAACGGACACCGTGTGTAAAAGTTAGGTTCAATTCTTCGTACGCCGACTATCCAAGCCTTCCAAACATAAAATTCCTCATTCGTTCCAAAAATGGACGAAATCCCTCATACCTCACGACGAAGTTGTGAGTTCAATCCAAAAGGGTCGTAACATTTCAAAAAAGCACTTATGGGCTCAAAACGGACACCGTGTGCAAAAGGTAGGCTCAATTCTTCGTACGCCGACTATCCAAGCCTTCAAAATATAAAATTGCTCATTCTTTCGAAAAATGGCCGAAATTCCTCATACCTCACGACGAAGCGGTGAGTTCAATCCAGAAGGGTCGCTACATTTCCAAAAAGTACTTATGGTTCTAAAACGGACACCGTTTGCAAAAGCTCAATTCATCGTACGCTGACTATCCAAGCCTTCCGAACATAAAATTGCTCTTTTTTCAAAAAAATGGCCGATATCCCTCATACTTCACGATGAAGAGGTGAGTTCAATCCAAAAGGGTCGCTTCATTTCCAAAAAGTACTTATGGGCCCAAAACAGACACCGTGTGCAAAAGCTACTCTCAATTCTTCGTACGCCGACTATCCAAGCCTTCCAAACATAAAATTGCTCATTCTTTCGAAAAATGGCCGAAATTCCTCATACCTCACGACGAAGCGGTGAGTTCAATCAAAAAAGGGTCGCTACATTTCCAAAAAGTACTTATGGACTCAAAACGGACACCGTGTGCAAAAGCTATGCCTAATTCTTCGTACGCCGAGTATCTAAGCCGTCAAAACATAAAATTCTCATTCTTACAAAAAATGGCCGAAATCCATCATACGTCACGATGAAGTTGTGAGTTCAATCCAAAAGGTCGCTACATTTCCAATAAGTACTTATGGCCCCGAAACGGACACCGTGTGCAAAAGCTAGGCTCAATTCATCGTACGCCGACTATCCAAGCCTTTCAAACATAAAATTCCTCATTCTTTCAAAAAATGGCCAAAATCCGTCATACCTCACGACGAAGTTGTGAGCTCAATCCAAAAGGGTCGCTACATTTCGAAAAAGTACTTATGGGCCCAAAACGGACACCGTGTGCAAAACTTAGGCTCAATTCTTCATACGCCGACTATCCAAGCCTTCAAAATATAAAATTGCTCATTCTTTCGAAAAATGGCCGAAATTCCTCATACCTAACGACGAAGCGGTGAGTTCAATCCAAAAGGGTCGCTACATTTCCAAAAAGTACTTATGGGCCTAAAACGGACACCGTGTGCAAAAGTTAGGCTAATTCTTCGTACGCCGACTATCCAAGCCTTCAAAATATAAAATTGCTCATTCTTTCGAAAAATGGCCAAAATTCCTCATACCTCACGACGAAGCGGTGAGTTCAATCCCAAAGGGTCGCTACATTTCCAAAAAATACTTATGGGCCTAAAACCGACACCGTGTGCAAAAGCTACGCTCAATTCTTCGTACGCCGACTATCCAAGCCTTCGAAACATAAAATTGCTCTTTCTTTCAAATAATGGCCGAAGTCCCTCATACTTCACGATGAAGAGGTGAGTTCAATCCAAAAGGGTCGCTACATTTCCAAAGAGAACTTATGGGCCCAAAACGGACACCGTGTGCAAAAGCTACGCTCAATTCTTCGTACGCCGACTATCCAAGCCTTCAAAATATAAAATTACTCATTCTTTCGAAAAATGGCCGAAATTCCTCAAACCTCACGATCAAGCGGTGAGTTCAATCCAAAAGGGTCGCTACATTTCCAAAAAGTACTTATGGGCCCAAAACGGACACCGTGTGCAAAAGCTACGCTCAATTCTTCGTTCGCCGACTATCCAAGCCTTCCAAACATAAAATTCCTCATTCTTTCCAAAAATTGTCGAAATCCCTAATACCTCACGACGAAGTTGTGAGTTCAATCCAAAAGGGTCGCTACATTTCCAAAAAGTACTTATGGGTGCAAAACGGACACCGTGTGCAAAAGTTAGGCTCAATTCTTCGTACGCCGACTATCCAAGCCTTCAAAATATAAAATTGCTCATTCTTTTGAAAAATGGCCGAAATTCCTCATACCTCACGATGAAGCGGTGAGTTCAATCCAAAAGGGTCGCTACATTTCCAAAAAGTACTTATGGGTCCAAAATGGACACCGTGTGCAAAAGCACGCTCAATTCATCGTACGCCGACTATCCAAGCCTTCCAAACATAAAATTCCTCATTCGTTCCAAAAATGGACGAAATCCCTCATACCTCACGACGAAGTTGTGAGTTCCATCCAAAACGGTCGTAACATTTCAAAAAAGCACTTATGGGCCCAAAACGGACACCGTGTGCAAAAGTTAGGCTCAATTCTTCGTACGCCGACTATCCAAGCCTTCCAAACATAAAATTGCTCATTCTTTCGAAAAATGGCCGAAATTCCTCATACCTCACGACGAAGCGGTGAGTTCAATCCAAAAGGGTCGCTACATTTCCAAAAAGATCTTATGGTTCTAAAACGGACACCGTTTGCAAAAGCTACGCTCAATTCGTCGTACGTCGACTATCCAAGCCTTCCAAACATAAAATTGCTCATTCTTTCGAAAAATGGCCGAAATTCCTCATACCTCACGACGAAGTGGTGAGTTCAATCAAAAAAGGGTCGCTACATTTCCAAAAAGTACTTATGGGCTCAAAACGGACACCGTGTGCAAAAGCTACGCTCAATTCTTCGTACGCCGACTATCTAAGCCGTCAAAACATAAAATTCTCATTCTTACAAAAAATGGCCAAAATCCATCATACGTCACGATGAAGTTGTGAGTTCAATCCAAAAGGTCGCTACATTTCCAATAAGTACTTATGGTCCCGAAACGGACACCGTGAGCAAAAGCTATGCTCAATTCTTCGTACGCCGAATATCCAAGCCTTCAAAATATAAAATTGCTCATTCTTTCGAAAAATGGCCGAAATTCCTCATACCTCACGATCAAGTGGTGAGTTCAATCCAAAAGGGTCGCTACATTTCCAAAAAGTACTTATGGGCCCAAAACGGACACCGTGTGCAAAAGCTACGCTCAATTCTTCGTACGCCGACTATCCAAGCCTTCCAAACATAAAATTCCTCATTCGTTCCAAAAATGGACGAAATCCCTCATACCTCACGACGAAGTTGTGAGTTCAATCCAAAAGGGTCGTAACATTTTAAAAAAGCACTTATGGGCCCAAAACGGACACCGTGTGCAAAAGTTAGGCTCAATTCTTCGTACGCCGACTATCCAAGCCTTCAAAATATAAAATTGCTCATTCTTTCGAAAAATGGCCGAAATTCCTCATACCTCACGACGAAGCGGTGAGTTCAATCCAAAATGGTCGCTACATTTCCAAAAAGTTCTTATGGTTCTAAAACGGACACCGTTTGCAAAAGCTACGCTCAATTCATCATACGCCGACTATCCAAGCCTTCCAAACATAAAATTGCTCATTCTTTCGAAAAATGGCCGAAATTCCTCATACCTCATGACGAAGCGGTGAGTTCAATCAAAAAAGGGTCGCTACATTTCCAAAAAGTACTTATGGGCTCAAAACGGACACCGTGTGCAAAAGCTACGCTCAATTCTTCGTACGCCGACTATCTAAGCCGTCAAAACATAAAATTCTCATTCTTACAAAAAATGGCCAAAATCCATCATACGTCACGATGAAGTTGTGAGTTCAATCCAAAAGGTCGTTACATTTCCAATAAGTACTTATGGGCCCGAAACGGACACCGTGTGCAAAAGCTAGGCTCAATTCATCGTACGCCGACTATCCAAGCCTTTCAAACATAAAATTCCTCATTCTTTCAAAAAATGGCCAAAATCCGTCATACCTTACGACGAAGTTGTGAGCTCAATCCAAAAAGGTCGCTACATTTCGAAAAAGTACTTATGGGCCCAAAACGGACACCGTGTGCAAAACTTAGGCTCAATTCTTCATACGCCGACTATCCAAGCCTTCAAAATATAAAATTGCTCATTCTTTCGAAAAATGGCCGAAATTCCTCATACCTAACGACGAAGCGGTGAGTTCAATCCAAAAGGGTCGCTACATTTCCAAAAAGTACTTATGGGCCTAAAACGGACACTGTGTGCAAAAGTTAGGCTAATTCTTCGTACGCCGACTATCCAAGACTTCAAAATATAAAATTGCTCATTCTTTCGAAAAATGGCCAAAATTCCTCATACCTCACGATGAAGCGGTGAGTTCAATCCCAAAGGGTCGCTACATTTCCAAAAAATACTTATGGGCCTAAAACAGACACCGTGTGCAAAAGCTACGCTCAATTCTTCGTACGCCGACTATCCAAGCCTTCCAAACATAAAATTGCTCTTTCTTTCAAATAATGGCCGAAGTCCCTCATACTTCACGATGAAGAGGTGAGTTCAATCCAAAAGGGTCGCTACATTTCCAAAAAGTCCTTATGGGCCCAAAACGGACACCGTGTGCAAAAGCTAGGCTCAATTCTTCATTCGCCGACTATCCAAGCCTTCCAAACATAAAATTGCTCTTTCTTTCAAATAATGGCCGAAGTCCCTCATACTTCACGATGAAGAGGTGAGTTCAATCCAAAAGGGTCGCTACATTTCCAAAAAGTACTTATGGGCCCAAAACGGACACCGTGTGCAAAAGCTACGCTCACTTCTTCGTTCGCCGACTATCCAAGCCTTCCAAACATAAAATTCCTCATTCTTTCCAAAAATTGCCGAAATCCCTCATACCTCACGATGAAGTTGTGAGTTCAATCCAAAAGGTTCGCTACATTTCCAAAAAGTACTTATGGGTCCAAAACGGACACCGTGTGCAAAAGTTAGGCTCAATTCTTCGTACGCCGACTATCCAAGCCTTCAAAAAATAAAATTGCTCATTCTTTTGAAAAATGGCCGAAATTCCTCATACCTCACGTTGAAGCGGTGAGTTCAATCCAAAAGGGTCGTTACATTTCCAAAAAGTACTTATGGGCCCAAAACGGACACCGTGTGCAAAAGGCACGCTCAATTCATCGTACGCCGACTATCCAAGCCTTCCAAACATAAAATTCCTCATTCTTTCAAAAAATGGCCAAAATCCGTCATACCTCATGATGAAGTTGTGAGTTCAATCCAAAAGGGGCGCTACATTTCCAAAAAGTACTTATGGGTCTAAAACGGACACCGTTTGCAAAAGCTCCGCTCAATTCTTCGTACGCCGACTCTCCAAGCGTTCCAAATATGCAAGTGCTCGTTCTTTCGAAAAATGGCCGAAATCCCTCATACGTCACGATGAAGTTGTGAGTTCATTCCAAAAGGGTCGCTACATTTCCAAAAAGTCCTTATGGGCCCAAAACGGACACCGCGTGCAAAAGTTAGGCTCAATTCTTCGTACGCCGACTCTCCAAGCGTTCCAAATATGCAAGTGCTCGTTCTTTCGAAAAATGGCCGAAATCCCTCATACGTCACGATGAAGTTGTGAGTTCATTCCAAAAGGGTCGCTACATTTCCAAAAAGTCCTTATGGGCCCAAAACGGACACCGCGTGCAAAAGTTAGGCTCAATTCTTCGTACGCCGACTATCCAAGCCTTCAAAATATAAAATTGCTCATTCTTTCGAAAAATGGCCGAAATTCCTCATACCTCACGAAGAAGCGGTGAGTTCAATCCAAAAGGGTAGCTACATTTCCAAAAAGTACTTATGGTTCTAAAACGGACACCGTTTGCAAAAGCTACGCTCAATTCATCGTACGTTGACTATCCAAGCCATCCAAACATAAAATTGCACTTTTTTTCAAAAAATGGTAGATATCCCTCATACTTCACGATGAAGAGGTGAGTTCAATCCAAAAGGGTCACTACATTTCCAAAAAGTACTTATGGGCCCAAAACAGACACTGTGTGCAAAAGCTACGCTCAATTCTTCGTACGCCGACTATCCAAGCCTTCCAAACATAAAATTGCTCATTCTTTCGAAAAATGGCTGAAATTCCTCATACCTCACGACGAAGCGGTGAGTTCAATCAAAAAAGGGTCGCTACATTTCCAAAAAGTACTTATGGGCTCAAAACGGACACCGTGTGCAAAAGCTACGCTCAATTCTTCGTACGCCGACTATCTAAGCCGTCAAAACATAAAATTCTCATTCTTACAAAAAATGGCCGAAATCCATCAAACGTCACGATGAAGTTGTGAGTTCAATCCAAAAGGTCACTACATTTCCAATAAGTACTTATGGGCCCGAAACGGACACCGTGTGCAAAAGCTAGGCTCAATTCATCATACGCCGACTATCCAAGCCTTCCAAACATAAAATTCCTCATTCTTTCAAAAAATGGCCAAAATCCGTCATACCTCACGACGAAGTTGTGAGTTCAATCCAAAAGGGTCGCTACATTTCGAAAAAGTACTTATGGGCCCAAAACGGACACCGTGTGCAAAAGTTACGCTCAATTCCTCGTACGTCGACTATCCAAGCCTTCCAAACATAAAAGTGCTAATTCTTTCGAAAAATGGCCGAAATCCCTCATCCATCACGACGAAGCAGTGAATCCAATCCAAAACGGTCGCTACATTTCCAAAAAGTACTTATGGGCCTAAAACGGACACCGTGTGCAAAAGTTAGGCTCAATTCTTCGTACGCCGACTATCCAAGCCTTCAAAATATAAAATTGCTCATTCTTTCGAAAAATGGCCAAAATTCCTCATACCTCACGACGAAGTGGTGAGTTCAATCCAAAAGGGTCGCTACATTTCCAAAAAATACTTATGGGCCTAAAACAGACACCGTGTGCAAAAGCTACGCTCAATTCATCGTACGTTGACTATCCAAGCCTTCCAAACATAAAATTGCTCTTTCTTTCAAATAATGGCCGAAATTCCTCATACCTAACGACGAAGCGATGAGTTCAATCCAAAAGGGTCGCTACATTTCCAAAAAGTACTTATGGGCCTAAAACGGACACCGTGTGCGAAAGCTATGCTCAATTCATCGTACGCCGACTATCAAAGCCTTCCAAATATAAAATTGCTCTTTCTTTCAATAAATGGCTGAAGTCCCTCATACTTCACGATGAAGAGGTGAGTTCAATCCGAAAGGGTCGCTACATTTCCAAAAGTACTTATGGGACAAAAACGGACACCGTGTGCAAAAGCTACACTCAATTCTTCGTACGCCAACTATCCAAACCTTCCAAACATAAAATTGCTCATTCTTTTGAAAAATGGCTAAAATTCCTCATACCTCACGACGAAGCGGCGAGTTCAATCCAAAAGGGTCGCTACATTTCCAAAAAGAACTTATGGGCCCAAAACGGACACCGTGTGCAAAAGCTACGCTCAATTCTTCGTATGCCGACTATCCAAGCCTTCAAAATATAGAATTGCTCATTCTTTCGAAAAATGGCCGAAATTCCTCATACCTCACGATAAAGCGGTGAGTTCAATCCAAAAGGGTCGCTACATTTCCAAAAAGTACTTATGGGCCCAAAACGGACACCGTGTGCAAAAGTTAGGCTCAATTCTTCGTACGCCGACTATCCAAGCCTTCCAAATATAAAATTGCTCATTCTTTCGAAAAATGGGTGAAATCCTTCGTACGTCACTACGAAGTTGTGAGTTCAATCCAAAACGGTCGCTACATTTCCAAAAAGTACTTATGGGCCTAAAACGGACACCGTGTGCAAAAGCTACGCTCAATTCTTCGTATGCCGACTATCCAAGCCTTCAAAATATAAAATTGCTCATTCTTTCGAAAAATGGGTGAAATCCTTCGTACGTCACTACGAAGTTGTGAGTTCAATCCAAAACGGTCGCTACATTTCCAAAAAGTACTTATGGGCCTAAAACGGACACCGTGTGCAAAAGCTACGCTCAATTCTTCGTACGCCGACTATCCAAGCCTTCCAAACATAAAATTCCTCATTCTTTCAAAAAATGGCCAAAATCCGTCATACCTCATGACGAAGTTGTTACTTCAATCCAAAAGGGTCGCTACATTTTCAAAAAGTACTTATGGTCCTAAAACGGACACCGTGTGCAAAAGCTACGCTCAATTCTTCGTACGCCGACTATCCAAGCCTTCAAAATATAAAATTGCTCATTCTTTCGAAAAATGGCCCAAATTCCTCATACCTCACGATCAAGCGGTGAGTTCAATCCAAAAGGGTCGCTACATTGCCAAAAAGTACTTATGGTCCTAAAACGGACACCGTGTGCAAAAGCTACGCTCAATTCTTCGTATGCCGACTATCCAAGCCTTCAAAATATAAAATTGCTCATTCTTTCGAAAAATGGCCCAAATTCCTCATACCTCACGATCAAGCGGTGAGTTCAATCCAAAAGGGTCGCTACATTTCCAAAAAGTACTTATGGGCCCAAAACGGACACCGTGTGCAAAAGTTAGGCTCAATTCTTCGTTCGCCGACTATCCAAGCCTTCAAAATATAAAATTGCTCACTCTTTTGAAAAATGGCCGAAATTCCTCATACCTCACGACGAAGCGGTGAGTTCAATCCAAAAGGGTAGCTACATTTCCAAAAAGTACTTATGGGCTTAAAAAGGACACCGTGTGCGAAAGCTATGCTCAATTCATCGTACGCCGACTATCAAAGCCTTCCAAATATAAAATTGCTCTTTCTTTCAATAAATGGCCGAAGTCCCTCATACTTCACGATGAAGAGGTGAGTTCAATCCGAAAGGGTCGCTACATTTCCAAAAGTACTTATGGGACAAAAACGTACACCGTGTGCAAAAGCTACACTCAATTCTTCGTACGCCGACTATCCAAACCTTCCAAACATAAAATTGCTCATTCTTTCGAAAAATGGCCAAAATTTCTCATACCTCACGACGAAGCGGCGAGTTCAATCCAAAAGGGTCGCTACATTTCCAAAAAGTACTTATGGGCCCAAAACGGACACCGTGTGCAAAAGCTACGCTCAATTCTTCGTACGCCGACTATCTAAGCCGTCCAAACATATAATTCCTCATTCTTTCAAAAAATGGCCGAAATCCGTCATACCTCACGATGAAGTTGTGAGTTCAGTCCAAAAGGTCGCTACATTTCCAAAAAGTACTTATGGGCCCAGAACGGACACCATGTGCAAAAGTTAGACTCAATTCTTCGTACGCCGACTATCCAAGCCTTCAAAATATAAAATTTCTCATTCTTTCGAAAAATGGCCGAAATTCCTCATACCTCACGATCAAGTGGTGAGTTCAATCCAAAAGGGTCGCTACATTTCCAAAAAGTACTTATGAGCCCAAAACGGACACCGTGTGCAAAAGCTACGCTCAATTCTTCGTTCGCCCCAAGCCTTCCAAACATAAAATTCCTCATTCTTTCCAAAAATGGTTGAAATCCCTCATACCTCACGACGAAGTTGTGAGTTCAATCCAAAAGGGTCGCTACATTTCCAAAAGGTACTTATGGGTCCAAAACGGACAACGTGTGCAAAAGTTAGGCTCAATTCTTCGTACGCCGACTATCCAAGCCTTCAAAATATAAAATTGCTCATTCTTTTGAAAAATGGCCGAAATTCCTCATACCTAACGATGAAGCAGTGAGTTCAATCCAAAAGGGTCGCTACATTTCCAAAAAGTACTTATGGGCCTAAAACGGACACCGTGTGCGAAAGCTACGCTCAATTCATCGTACGCCGACTATCAAAGCCTTCCAAACATAAAATTGCTCTTTCTTTCAATAAATGGCTGAAATCCCTCGTACTTCACGATGAAGAGGTGAGTTCAATCCGAAAGGGTCGCTACATTTCCAAAAAGTACTTATTGGACAAAAACGGACACCGTGTGCAAAAGCTACACTCAATTCTTCGTACGCCGACTATCCAAGCCTTCCAAACATAAAATTGCTCATTCTTTCGACAAATGGCCAAAATTCCTCATACCTCACGATGAAGCGGCGAGTTCAATCCAAAAGGGTCGCTACATTTTCAAAAAGTACTTATGGGCCCAAAACGGACACCGTGTGCAAAAGCTACGCTCAATTCTTCGTACGCCGACTATCTAAGCCGTCCAAACATATAATTCCTCATTCTTTAAAAAAATTGCCAAAATCTGTCATACGTCACGATGAAGTTGTGAGTTCAGTCCAAAAGGTCGCTACATTTCCAAAAAGTACTTATGGGCCCAGAACGGACACCATGTGCAAAAGTTAGACTCAATTCTTCGTACACCGACTATCCAAGCCTTCAAAATATAAAATTTCTCATTCTTTCGAAAAATGGCCCAAATTCCTCATACCTCACGATCAAGCGGTGAGTTCAATCCAAAAGGGTCGCTACATTTCCAAAAAGTACTTATGAACCCAAAACGGACACCGTGTGCAAAAGCTACGCTCAATTCTTCGTTCGCCGACTATCCAAGCCTTCCAAACATAAAATTCCTCATTCTTTCCAAAAATGGCTGAAATACCTCATACCTCATGACGAAGTTGTGAGTTCAATCCTAAAGGGTCGCTACATTTCCAAAAAGTACTTATGGGTCCAAAACGGACACCGTGTGCAAAAGTTAGGCTCAATTCTTTGTACGCCGACTATCCAAGCCTTCAAAATATAAAATTGCTCATTCTTTTGAAAAATGGCCGAAATTCCTCATACCTCTTGATGAAGCGGTGAGTTCAATCCAAAAGGGTCGCTACATTTCCAAAAAGTACTTATGGGCCTAAGACGGACACCGTGTGCGAAAGCTACGCTCAATTCATCGTACGCTGACTATCAAAGCCTTCCAAACATAAAATTGCTATTTCTTTCAATAAATGGCCGAAATCCCTCATACTTCACGATGAAGAGGTGAGTTCAATCCGAAAGGGTCGCAACATTTCCAAAAAGTACTTATGGGACAAAAACGAACACCGTGTGCAAAAGCTACACTCAATTCTTCGTACGCCGACTATCCAAGCCTTCCAAACATAAAATTGCTCATTCTTTCGAAAAATGGCCAAAATTCCTCATACCTCATGACGAAGCGGCGAGTTCAATCCAAAAGGGTCGCTACATTTCCAAAAAGTACTTATGGGCCCAAAACGGACACCGTGTGCAAAAGCTACGCTCAATTCTTCGTACGCCGACTATCTAAGCCGTCCAAACATATAATTCCTCATTCTTTCCAAAAATGGCCGAAATCCGTCATACGTCACGATGAAGTTGTGAGTTCAGTCCAAAAGGTCGCTACATTTCCAAAAAGTACTTATGGGCCCAGAACGGACACCATGTGCAAAAGTTAGACTCAATTCTTCGTACGCCAACTATCCAAGCCTTCAAAATATAAAATTTCTCATTCTTTCGAAAAATGGCCGAAATTCCTCATACCTCATGATCAAGCGGTGAGTTCAATCTAAAAGGGTCGCTACATTTCCAAAAAGTACTTATGAGCCCAAAACGGACACCGTGTGCAAAAGCTACGCTCAATTCTTCGTTCCCCGACTATCCAAGCCTTCCAAACATAAAATTCCTCATTCTTTCCAAAAAAGGCTGAAATCCCTCATACCTCACGACGAAGTAGTGAGTTCAATCCAAAAGGGTCGCTACATTTCCAAAAAGTACTTATGGGTCCAAAACAGACACCGTGTGCAAAAGTTAGGCTCAATTCTTCGTACGCCGACTATCCAAGCCTTCAAAATATAAAATTCCTCATTCTTTTGAAGAATGGCCAAAATTCCTCATACCTCACGATGAAGCGGTGAGTTCAATCCAAAAGGGTCGCTACATTTCCAAAAAGTACTTATGGGCCAAAAACGGACACCGTGTGCGAAAGCTACGCTCAATTCATCGTACGCCGACTATCAAAGCCTTCCAAACATAAAATTGCTCTTTCTTTCAATAAATGGCCGAAATCCCTCATACTTCACGATGAAGAGGTGAGTTCAATCCGAAAGGGTCGCTACATTTCCAAATAGTACTTATGGGACCAAAACGGACACCGTGTGCAAAAGCTACGCTCAATTCTTCGTACGCCGACTATCCAAGCCATCCAAACATAAAATTTCTCATTCTTTCGAAAAATGGCCGAAATTCCTCATACCTCACGATGAAGCGGTGAGTTCAATCCAAAAGGGTCGCTACATTTCCAAAAAGAACTTATGGGCCCAAAACGGACACCGTGTGCAAAAGCTACGCTCAATTCTTCGTACGGCGACTATCCAAGCCTTCAAAATATAAAATTGCTCATTCTTTCGAAAAATGGCCGAAATTCCTCATACCTCATGACGAAGAGGTGAGTTCAATCTAAAAGGGTCGCTACATTTCCAAAATGTACTTACGGGCCCAAAACGGACACCGTGTGCAAAAGCTACGCTCAATTCTTCGTACGTCGACTATCCAAGCCTTCCAAACATAAAATTGCTCTTTCTTTCCAAAAACGGCCGAAATCCCTCATATGTCACGACGAAGAGGTGAGTTCAATCCAAAAGTGTCGCAACATTTCCAAAAAGTACTTATGGGCCCAAAACGGACACCGTGTACAAAAGCTATGCTCAATTCTTCGTACGCCGACTACCCGAGCCTTCCAAACATAAAATTGCTTTTTCTTTCTAAAATGGCCGAAATCCCTCATATCTCACGACGAAGTGGTGAGTTCAATCCAAAAGGGTCGCTACATTTCCAAAAAGTACTAATGGGCACAAAACAGACACCGTGTGCAAAAGCTACGTTCAATTCTTCGTACGCCGACAATCCAAGCCATCCAAACATAAAATTTCTCATTCTTTCGAAAAATGGCCGAAATTCCTCATACCTCACGATGAAGCGGTGAGTTCAATCCAAAAGGATCGCTACATTTCCAAAAAGTACTTATGGGCCCAAAACGGACACCGTCTTCATACGCCGACTATCCAAGCCTTCCAAACATAAAATTCCTCATTCTTTCAAAAAATGGCCAAGATCCGTCATACCTCACGACGAAGTTGTGAGTTCAATCCAAAATGGTCGCTACATTTCCAATAAGTACTTATGGGCCCGAAACGGACACCGTGCGCAAAAGCTACGCTCAATTCCTCGTACGCCGACTAACCAAGCCTTCCAAACATAAAATTCCTCATTCTTTCCAAAAATGGCCTAAATCCCTCATACCTCACGATGAAGTTGTGAGTTCAATCCAAAAGGGTCGCTACATTTCCAAAAAGTACTTATGGGCCCAAAACGGACACCGTGTGCAAAAGCTACGCTCAATTCATCGTACGCCGATTATCCAAGCCTTCCAAACATAAAATTGCTCATTCTTTCGAAAATGGACGAAATTCCTCATACCTCACGATGAAGCGGTGAGTTCAATCCAAAAGGGTCGCTACATTTCCAAAAAGTACTTATGGGCCCAAAATTGACACTTTGTGCAAAAGTTACGCTCAATTCTCCGTACGCCGACTATCCAAGCCGTCCAAACATAAAATTGCTCTTTCTTTCCAAAAACGGCCGAAATCCCTCATATGTCACGACGAAGAGGTGAGTTCAATCCAAAAGGGTCGCTACATTTCCGAAAAGTACTTATGGGCCCAAAATTGACACTTTGTGCAAAAGTTACGCTCAATTCTCCGTACGCCGACTATCCAAGCCTTCCAAACATAAAATTGCTCTTTCTTTCCAAAAACGGCCGAAATCCCTCATATGTCACGACGAAGAGGTGAGTTCAATCCAAAAGTGTCGCAACATTTCCAAAAAGTACTTATGGGCCCAAAACGGACACCGTGTACAAAAGCTATGCTCAATTCTTCGTACGCCGACTACCCGAGCCTTCCAAACATAAAATTGCTTTTTCTTTCTAAAATGGCCGAAATCCCTCATATCTCACGACGAAGTGGTGAGTTCAATCCAAAAGGGTCGCTACATTTCCAAAAAGTACTAATGGGCCCAAAACGGACACCGTGCGCAAAAGCTACGCTCAATTCATCGTACTCCGACTATCCAAGCCTTCCAAACATAAAATTGGTCTTTCTTTCAAAAAATGGCTGAAATTTCTCATACTTCACGACGAAGAGGTGAGTTCAATCCAAAAGGGTCGCTACATTTCCAAAAAGCACTTACGGGCCCAAAAGGGACACCGTGTGCAAAAGCTACGCTCAATTCTTCGTACGTCGACTATCCAAGCCTTCCAAACATAAAATTGCTCATTCTTTCAAAAAATGGCCAAAATCCATCATACCTCACGACGAAGTTGTGAGTTCAATCCAAAAGGGTCGCTACATTTTCAAAAAGTACTTATGGGCCCAAAATGGACACCGTGTGCCAAAGTTAGGCTCAATTCTTCATACGCCGACTGTCCAAGCCTTCAAAATATAAAATTGCACATTCTTTCGAAAAATGGCCGAAATTCCTCATACCTCACGACGAAGCGGTGAGTTCAATCCAAGAGGGTCGCTACATTTTCGAAAAGTACTTATGGGCCCAAAACGGACACCGTGTGCAAAAGCTACGCTCAATTCATCGTACGCCGACTATCCAAGCCTTCCAAACATAAAATTCCTCATTTTTCCAAAAATGGCCGAAATCCCTCATACCTCACGACGAAGTTGTGAGTTCAATCCAAAAGGGTCGCTACATTTCCAAAAAGTACTTATGGGCCCAAAACGGACACCCTGTGCAAAAGTTAGGCTCAATTCTTCTTATGCTGACTATCCAAGCCTTCAAAATATAAAATTGCTCATTCTTTCAAAAAATGGTCGAAATTCCTCATATCTCATGACGAAGCGGTGAGTTCAATCCAAAAGGGTCGCTACATTTCCAAAAAGTACTTATGGGCCTAAAACGAACACTGTGTGCAAAAGCTACGCTCAATTCAACGTACGCCGACTATCCAAGCCTTCCAAACATAAAATTCCTCATTCTCTCGAAAAATGGCCAAAATCAGTCATACCTCACGACGAAGTTGTGAGTTCAATCCAAAAGGGTCGCTACATTTCCAAAAAGTACTTATGGGCCCAAAACGGACACCGTGTGCCAAAGTTAGGCTCAATTCTTCGTACGCCGACTATCCAAGCCTTCCAACCATAAAATTCCTCATTCTCTCGAAAAATGGCCAAAATCAGTCATACCTCACGACGAAGTTGTGAGGTCAATCCAAAAGGGTCGCTACATTTCCAAACAGTACTTATGGGCCCAAAACGGACACCGTGTGCCAAAGTTAGGCTCAATTCTTCGTACGCCGACTATCCAAGCCTTCCAAACATAAAATTCCTCATTCTTTCAAAAAATGGCCAAAATCCATCATACCTCACGACGAAGTTCTGAGTTCAATCCAAAAGGGTCGCTACATTTCCAAAAAGTACTTATGGGCCCAAAACGGACACCGTGTGCCAAAGTTAGGCTCAATTCTTCGTACGCCGACTGTCCAAGCCTTCAAAATATAAAATTGCTCATTCTTTCGGAAAATGGCCAAATTCCTCATACCTCACAACGAAGCGGTGAGTTCAATCCAAAAGGGTCGCTACATTTTCAAAAAGTACTTATGGGCAAAAAACGGACACAGTGGGCAAAAACTACGCTCAATTCTTCGTACGCCGATTATCCAAGCCTTCCAAAAATAAAATTCCTCATTCTTTCAAAAAGTGGCCAAAATCCATCATACCTCACGACGAAGTTGTGAGTTCAATCCAAAATGGTCGCTACATTTCCAAAAGTACTTATGGGCCCAAAACGGACACCGTGTGCAAAAGTTAGGCTCAATTCTTCCTACGCCGACTATCCAAGCCTTCAAAATATAAAATTGCTCATTCTTTCGAAAAATGGCCAAAATTCCTCATACCTCACGATGAAGCGGTGAGTTCAATCCAAAAGGGTGGCTATATTTCCAAAAAGTACTTATGGGTCCAAAACGGACACCGTGTGCAAAATCTACGCCCAATTCTTCGTACGCCGACTATCCAAGCCTTCCAAACATAAAATTCCTCATTTTTCCAAAAATGGCCGAAATCCCTCATACCTCACGACGAAGTGGTGAGTTCAATCCAAAAGGGTCGCTACATTTCCAAACACTACTTATGGGCCAAAAACGGACACCCTGTGCAAAAGTTAGGCTCAATTCTTCGTACGCCGACTATCCAAGCCTTCAAAATATAAAATTGCTCATTCTTTCGAAAAATGGTCGAAATTCCTCTTACCTCATGACGAAGAGGTGAGTTCAATCCAAAAGGGTCGCTACATTTCCAAAAAGTACTTATGGGCCCAAAACGGACACCGTGTGCAAAAGCTATGCTCAATTCTTCGTATGCCGACTATCCAAGCCTTCCGAACATAAAATTCCTCATTCTTTCAAAAAATGGCCAAAATCCATCATACCTCACGACGAAGTTATGAGTTCAATCCAAAAGGGTCGCTACATTTCCAAAAAGTACTTATGGGCCAAAAACGGACACCGTGTGCAAAAGCTACGCTCAATTCTTCGTACGCCGACTATCCAAGCCTTCCAAACTTAAAATTCCTCATTCTTTCAGAAAATGGCCGAAATCCCTCATACGTCACAACGAAGTGGTGAGTTCAATCCAAAAGGGTCGCTTCATTTCCGAAAAGTACTTATGGGCCCAACACGGACACCGTGTGCTAAAGCTATGCTCAATTCTTCGTACGCCGACTATCTAAGCCTTCCAAGGATTAAAATTCCTCGTTCTTTCAAAAAATGGCGGAAATTCGTCATACGTCACGATGAAGTTGTGAGTTCTATCCAAAAGGTTCGCTACATTTCCAAAAAGTACTTATGGGCCCAAAACGGACACCGTGTGCAAAAGCTACGCTCAATTCTTCGTACGCCTACTATCCAAGCCTTCCAAACATAAAATTCCTCATTCTTTCAAAAAATGGCCAAAATCCGTCATACCTCACGACGAAGTTGTGAGTTCAATCCCAAAGGGTCTCTACATTTCCAAAAAGTACTTATGGGCCCAAAACGAACACCGTGTGCAAAAGTTAGGCTCAATTCTTCATACGCCGACTGTCCAAGCCTTCAAAATATAAAATTGCACATTCTTTCGAAAAATGGCCGAAATTCCTCATACCTCACGACGAAGCGGTGAGTTCAATCCAAGAGGATCGCTACATTTTCGAAAAGTACTTATGGGCCCTAAACGGACACCGTGTGCAAAAGCTACGCTCAATTCATCGTACGCCGACTATCCAAGCCTTCCAAACATAAAATTCCTCATTTTTCCAAAAATGGCCGAAATCCCTCATACCTCACGACGAAGTTGTGAGTTCAATCCAAAAGGGTCGCTACATTTCCAAAAAGTACTTATGGGCCCAAAACGGACACCCTGTGCAAAAGTTAGGCTCAATTCTTCCTACGCTGACTATCCAAGCCTTCAAAATATAAAATTGCTCATTCTTTCAAAAAATGGTCGAAATTCCTCATATCTCATGACGAAGCGGTTAGTTCAATCCAAAAGGGTCGCTACATTTCCAAAAAGTACTTATGGGCCCAAAACGAACACTGTGTGCAAAAGCTACGCTCAATTCTTCGTACGCCGACTATCCAAGCCTTCCAAACATAAAATTGCTCATTCTTTCGAAAAATGGCCGAAATTCGTCATACGTCACGATGAAGTTGTGAGTTCAATCCAAAAGGGTCGCTACATTTCCAAAAAGTACTTATGGGCCCAAAACGGACACCGTGTGCCAAAGTTAGGCTCAATTCTTCGTACGCCGACTATCCAAGCCTTCCAAACATAAAATTGCTCATTCTTTCGAAAAATGGCCGAAATTCGTCATACGTCACGATGAAGTTGTGAGTTCAATCCAAAAGGGTCGCTACATTTCCAAAAAGTACTTATGGGCCCAAAACGGACACCGTGTGCCAAAGTTAGGCTCAATTCTTCGTACGCCGACTATCCAAGCCTTCCAAACATAAAATTGCTCATTCTTTCGAAAAATGGCCGAAATTCGTCATACGTCACGATGAAGTTGTGAGTTCAATCCAAAAGGGTCGCTACATTTCCAAAAAGTACTTATGGGCCCAAAACGGACACCGTGTGCCAAAGTTAGGCTCAATTCTTCGTACGCCGACTGTCCAAGCCTTCAAAATCTAAAATTGCTCATTCTTTCGGAAAATGGCCAAATTCCTCATACCTCACAACGAAGCGGTGAGTTCAATCCAAAAGGGTCGCTACATTTTCAAAAAGTACTTATGGGCAAAAAACGGACACAGTGGGCAAAAACTACGCTCAATTCTTCGTACGCCGATTATCCAAGCCTTCCGAAAATAAAATTCCTCATTCTTTCAAAAAGTGGCCAAAATCCATCATACCTCACGACGAAGTTGTGAGTTCAATCCAAAATGGTCGCTACATTTTCAAAAGTACTTATGGGCCCAAAACGGACACAGTATGCAGAAGTTAGGCTCAATTCTTCCTACGCTGACTATCCAAGCCTTCAAAATATAAAATTGCTCATTCTTTCGAAAAATGGCCGAAATTCCTCATACCTCACAACGAAGCGATGAGTTCAATCCAAAAGGGTCGCTACATTTCCAAAAAGTACTTATGGGCCCAAAACGAACACTGTGTGCAAAAGCTACGCTCAATTCAACGTACGCCGACTATCCAAGCCTTCCAAACATAAAATTGCTCATTCTTTCGAAAAATGGCCGAAATCCCTCATACGTCACGACGAAGTAGTGAGTTCAATCCAAAAGGGTCGCTACATTTCCAAAAAGTACTTATGGGCCCAAAACGGACACCGTGTGCAAAAGTTACGCTCAATTCTTCGTACGCCGACTATCCAAGCCTTCCAAACATAAAATTGCTCATTCTTTCGAAAAATGGCCGAAATTCATCATACGTCACGATGAAGTTGTGAGTTCAATCTAAAGGGTCGCTATATTTTTCAAAAAGTACTTATGGGCCCAAAACGGACACCTTGTGCAAAAGCTACGCTCAATTCAACGTACGCCGACTATCCAAGCCTTCCAAAAATAAAATTCCTCATTCTTTCGAAAAATCGCCAAAATCAGTCATACCTCACGACGAAGTTGTGAGTTCAATCCAAAAGGGTCGCTACATTTCCAAAAAGTACTTATGGGCCCAAAACGGACACCGTGTGCAAAAGCTACGCTCAATTCTTCGTACGCCTACTATCCAAGCCTTCCAAACATAAAATTCCTCATTCTTTCAAAAAATGGCCAAAATCCGTCATACCTCACGACGAAGTTGTGAGTTCAATCCAAAAGGGTCGCTACATTTCCAAAAAGTACTTATGGGCCCAAAACGAACACCCTGTGCAAAAGTTAGGCTCAATTCTTCGTACGCCGACTATCCAAGCCTTCAAAATATAAAATTGCTCATTCTTTCGAAAAATGGCCCAAATTCCTCATACCTCACAACGAAGCGGTGAGTTCAATCCTAAAGGGTCGCTACAATTTCAAAAAGTACTTATGGGCCAAAAATGGACACAGTGTGCAAAAACTACGCTCAATTCTTCGTACGCCGACTATCCAAGCCTTCCAAAAATAAAATTCCTCATTCTTTCAAAAAGTGGCCAAAATCCATCATACCTCACGACGAAGTTATGAGTTCAATCCAAAAGGGTGGCTACATTTCCAAAAAGTACTTATGGGTCCAAAACGGACACCGTGTGCAAAATCTACGCCCAATTCATCGTACGCCGACTATCCATACCTTCCAAACATAAAATTCCTCATTTTTCCAAAAATGGCCAAAATCCCTCATACCTCACGACGAAGTTGTAAGTTCAATCCAAAAGGGTCGCTACATTTCCAAAAGTACTTATGGGCCAAAAACGGACACCCTGGGCAAAAGATAGGCTCAATTCTTCGTACGTCGACTATCCAAACCTTCAAAATATAAAATTGCTCATTCTTTCGAAAAATGGTCGAAATTCCTCATACCTCATGGCGAAGAGGTGAATTCAATCCAAAAGGGTCGCTACATTTCCAAAAAGTACTTATGGGCCCAAAACGGACACCGTGTGCAAAACTACGCTAAATTCTTCGTACGCCGACTAGCCATGCCTTCCGAACATAAAATTCCTCATTCCTTCAAAAAATGACCAAAATCCATCATATCTCACGACGAAGTTATGAGTTCAATCCAAAAGGGTCGTTACATTTCCAAAAATACTTATGGGCCTAAAACGGACACCGTGTGCAAAAGCTACGCTCAATTCTTCGTACGCCGACTATCCAAGCCTTCCAAACTTAAAATTCCTCATTCTTTCAGAAAACGGCCGAAATCCCACATACGTCACAACGAAGTGGTGAGTTCAATCCAAAAGGGTCGCTACATTTCCGAAAAGTACTTATGGGCCCAACACGGACACCGTGTGCTAAAGCTATGCTCAATTCTTCGTACGCCGACTATCTAAGCCGTCCAAACATAAAATTCCTCGTTCTTTCAAAAAATGGCTGAAATTCGTCATACGTCACGATGAAGTTGTGAGTTCAATCCAAAAGGGTCGCTACATTTCCAAAAAGTACTTATGGGCCCAAAACGGACACCTTGTGCAAAAGCTACGCTCAATTCTTCGTACGCCGACTATCCAAGCCTTCCAAACATAAAATTCCTCATTCTTTCAAAAAATGGCCAAAATCCGTCATACCTCACGATGAAGTTGTGAGTTCAATCCAAAAGGGTCCCTACATTTCCAAAAAGTACTTATTTGCCCAAAACAAACACCGTGTGCAAAAGTTAGGCTCAATTCTTCGTACGCCGACTATCCAAGCCTTCAAAATATAAAATTGCTCATTCTTTCGAAAAATGGCCAAAATTCCTCATACCTCACGATGAAGCAGTGAGTTCAATCCAAAAGGGTCGCTACATTTCCAAAAAGTACTTATGGGCCCAAAACGGACACCGTGTACAAAAGCTACGCTCAATTCTTCGTACGCCGACTATCCAAGCCTTCCAAACATAAAATTCCTCATTCTTTCCAAAGATGGCCAAAATCCCTCATACGTCACGACGAAGTGGTTAGTTCAATCCAAAAGGGCCGCTACATTTCCAAAAAGTTCTTAGGGGCCCAAAACAGACGCCGTGTGTAAAAGCTACGCTCAATTCTTCATACGCCGACTATCCAAGCCTTCCAAACATAAAATTGCTCATTCTTTCGAAAAATGGCCGAAATCCCTCATACGTCACAACGAAGTGGTTAGTTCAATCCAAAAGGGCCGCTACATTTCCAAAAAGTACTTATGAGCCCAAAACGGACACCGTGTGTAAAAGCTACGCTCAATTCTTCATACGCCGCCTATCCAAGCCTTCCAAACATAAAATTCCTCATTCTTTCAAAAAATGGCCAAAATCCGTCATACCTCACGATGAAGTTGTGAGTTCAATCCAAAAGGGTCGCTACATTTCCAAAAAGTACTTATGGGCCCAAAACGAACACCCTGTGCAAAAGTTAGGCTCAATTCTTCGTACGCCTACTATCCAAGCCTTCAAAATATAAAATTGCTCAATCTTTCGAAAAATGGCCGAAATTCCTAATACCTCACGATGAAGCGGTGAGTTCAATGCAAAAGGGTCGCTACATTTCCAAAAAGTACTTATGGACCCAAAACGAACACCGTGTGCAAAAGTTAGGCTCAATTCTTCGTACGCCGACTATCCAAGCTTTCAAAATATAAAATTGCTCATTCTTTCGAAAAATGGCCGAAATTCCTCATACCTCATGATGAAGCGGTGAGTTCAATCCAAAAGGGTCGCTACATTTCCAAAAAGTACTTATGGGCCCAAAACGGACACAGTGTACAAAAGCTACGCTCAATTCTTCGTACGGCGACTATCCAAGCCTTCCAAACATAAAATTCCTCATTCTTTCCAAAGATGGCTGAAATCCCTCATACGTCACGACGAAGTGGTGAGTTCAATCCAAAAGGGTCGCTACATTTTCAAAAAGTACTTAGGGGCCCAAACCAGACGCCGTGTGGAAAAGCTACGCTCAATTCTTCGTACACCGACTATCCAAGCCTTCCAAACATAAAATTGCTCATTCTTTCGAAAAATGACCGAAATTCCTCATACCTCACGACGAAGTTGTGAGTTCAACCCAAAAGGGTCGCTACATTTCCAAAAAGTACTTATGGGCCCAAAACGGACACCGTGTGCAAAAGCTACGCTCAATTCTTCGTACGCCGACTATCCAAGCCTTCCAATCATAAAATTCATCATTCTTTCAAAAAATGGCCAAAATCCATCATACCTCACGATGAAGTTGTGAGTTCAATTCAAAAGGGTCGCTACATTTTCAAAAAGTACTTATGGGCCAAAAACGAACACCGTGTGCAAAAGTTAGACTAAATTCTTCGTACGCCGACTATCCAAGCCTTCCAAACATAAAATTGCTCATTCTTTCAAAAAATGGATGAAATCCATCATATATCACGATGAAGCGGTGAGTTCAATCCAAAAGGGTCGCTACATTTCCAAAAAGTACTTATGGGCCCAAAACGGACACCGTGTACAAAAGCTACGCTCAATTCTTCGTACGCCGACTATCCAAGCCTTCCAAACATAAAATTCCTCATTCTTTCCGAAAATTGCCGAAATCCCTCATACCTCACGACGAAGTTGTAAGTTCAATCCAAAAGGGTCGCTACATTATCAAAAAGTACTTATGGGCCCAAGACGGACACCGTGTGCAAAAGTTACGCTCAATTCTTCGGACGCCGACAATCGATGCCTTCCAAATATAAAAGTGCTAATTCTTTCGAAAAATGGCCGAAATCCCTCATAGGTCACGACGAAGTTGTGAGTTCAGTCCAAAAGGGTCGCTACATTTCCGAAAAGTACTTATGGGCCCAAAACGGACATCGTGTGCAAAAGCTACGCTCAATTCTTCGTACGCCGACTATCCAAGCCTTCCAAACATAAAATTCCTCATTCTTTCCGAAAATTGCCGAAATCCCTCATACCTCACGATGAAGGTCTGAGCTCAATTCAAAAGGATCGCTACATTTCCAAAAAGTACTTATGGGCCAAAAACGAACACCGTGTGCAAAAGTTAGACTAAATTCTTCGTACGCCGACTATCCAAGCCTTCCAAACATAAAATTGCTCATTCTTTTGAAAAATGGATGAAATCCATCATATGTCACGATGAAGCGGTGAGTTCAATCCAAAAGGGTCGCTACATTTCCAAAAAGTACTTATGGGCCCAAAACGGACACCGTGTACAAAAGCTACGCTCAATTCTTCGTACGCCGACTATCCAAGCCTTCCAAACATAAAATTCCTCATTCTTTCCAAAGATGGCCGAAATCCCTCATACGTCACGACGAAGTGGTGAGTTCAATCCAAAAGGGTCGCCACATTTCCAAAAAGTACTTAGGGGCCCAAAACAGACGCCGTGTGCAAAAGCTACGCTCAATTCTTCGTACGCCGACTATCCAAGCCTTCCACACATAAAATTGCTCATTCTTTCGAAAAATGGACGAAATTCCTCATACCTCACGACGAAGTTGTGAGTTCAATCGAAAAGGGTCGCTACATTTCCAAAAAGTACTTATGGGCCCAAAACGGACACCGTGTGCAAAAGCTACGCTCAATTCTTCGTACGCCGACTATCCAAGCCTTCCAAACATAAAATTCCTCATTCTTTCGAAAAATGTCCAAAATTTCTCGTACCTCACGACGAAGCGGTGAGTTCAATCCAAAAGGGTCGCTACACTTCCAAAAAGTACTTATGGGCCCAAAACGGACACCGTGTACAAAAGCTACGCTCAATTCTTCGTACGCCGACTATCCAAGCCTTCCAAACGTAAAATTGCTCTTTCTTTCAAAAAATGGCCGAAATTCCTCATACCTCACGATGAAGCAGTGAGTTCAATCCAAAAGGCTCGCTACACTTCCAAAAAGTACTTATGGGCCCCAAAACGGACACCGTGTGTAAAAGCTATGCTCGATTCTTCATACGCCGACTATATAAGCCGTCCAAACATAAAATTCCTCTTTCTTTCAAAAAATGGCCGAAATTCCTCATACCTCACGATGAAGCAGTGAGTTCAATCCAAAAGGCTCGCTACACTTCCAAAAAGTACTTATGGGCCCCAAAACGGACACCGTGTGCAAAAGCTACGCTCAATTCTTCGTACGCCGACTATCCAAGCCTTCCAAACGTAAAATTGCTCTTTCTTTCAAAAAATGGCCGAAATCCATCATACGTCACGACGAAGTGGTGAGATCAATCCAAAAGGGTCGCTACATTTCCAAAAAGTACTTATGGGCCCCAAAACGGACACCGTGTGTAAAAGCTATGCTCGATTCTTCATACGCCGACTATATAAGCCGTCCAAACATAAAATTCCTCT
>NW_019251252.1:0-170 GCF_002742605.1 Olea europaea var. sylvestris
ACTGTGTCGGAATGGGCTTAAATTTGGCAGGTTGATCGGAAATAAAAATCGCGCCGGGGGCAATTTCGTCATTTTTCACGACTATATCGAAATGGGCTAAAATTTGACTGGTTGATCGGAAATAAAAATCGCACCGAGGGCAATTTCGTCATTTTACGCGACTGTGTCTG
>NW_019251252.1:526-1280 GCF_002742605.1 Olea europaea var. sylvestris
GGCTTAAATTTGGCAGGTTGATCGGAAATAAAAATCGCGCCGAGGGCAATTTCGTCATTTTACGCGACTGTGTCTGAATGCGCTTAAATTTGGCAGGTTGATCGGAAATAAAAATCGCGCCGGGGGCAATTTCGTCATTTTTCGCGACTGTGCCGAAACGGGCTAAAATTCGACAGAAAGATCGGAAAAAAAAATCGCGCCGGGTCAATTTCGTCTTTTTTCGCGACTGTGTCAGAAGGGGCTTAAATTTGTCAGGTTGATCGGAAACAAAAATCGCGCCGGGGGCAATTTCGTCATTTTTCACGACTGTGTCGAAATGGGCTTAAATTTGATCGGTAGATCGGAAACAAAAATAGCGCCAGGTCAATTTCGTCTTTTTTCGCGACTGTGTCGGAAGGGGCTTAAATTTGTCAGGTTGATCGGAAACAAAAATCGCGCCGGGGCAATTTCTTCCTTTTTCGCGACGGTGTCGGAATCGGCTAAAATCTGACCGATTGATCGGAAACAAAAATCGCGCCGGGGGCAATTTCGTCATTTTTCGCGACTGTGTCGAAACGGGCTAAAATTTGACTGGTAGATCGGAAACAAAAATCGCGCCGGGGCAATTTCTTCCTTTTTCGCGACTGTGTCGGAATGGGCTTTAATTTGGCAAGTTGATCGGAAACAAAAATCGCGCCGGGGGCAATTTCGTCATTTTTCGCGACTGTGCCGAATTGGGCTAAAATTTGACTGGTTGATCGGAAACAAAAATCGC
>NW_019251253.1:0-1280 GCF_002742605.1 Olea europaea var. sylvestris
TATAGGGCGAACTCACTCCTATCTTATTTTGTATTTGCTTAATCTTATTATTGTTCCAAAACTGGTATTATGCTCATGACATCGATTACATAAGTTATTTTTTACTTTTTTTTTTCAATTTTATTGGATGATTACAACTAAGTTATTACATAAAATGTTCAGGCACGGATGATGTGATCGAGTATGATCACAAATAAAATGATCAATTGCAGACAACCCATCGGAAAATATTCAAGAGATTACCAAACTCAAGCATGTAAAGCAGAAGACTTGTGATTTTGTGTGTATAAAGTTTGCAAGTATATTTTTTTCGTCCCTTAAATTACTACAAAAGCTGTCAATTATAGTATTGAGGTCGACAAGGTTATCTTTGGATTAGAACAACGTTGCCTCAACCTATTAACCAGAACTTCACATTAGTCTTTGCCATACATTAGTTACATTAATAAGGGGTTAGCCACCCTACACCATCTGCTGATACTTATTAATGTAAATGCTACATCAATAATTTTACAAATATTCTATAGATCCGCTTTAAAGGTAGCAAGCACTTCGGTTTGGAGAGAGGCTTTGGATGGGAAGAGGTTCGATGACAAGGAAGGATGCTTTGGCTAAAGAACAGCTTTGTACCCTTTCTTTATTTTGACATTGTTGACTACCAGATATCTGCATGTAGTGCCTCACATAGAGCTTTAGATACGAGCTGTAATAGAATCATTTGACAAATTGAATTATACCTGTTGTGCAAGGTGATCAAATTTCCTTTCTCTGGAAAAGGACAAAGAAATATTCAGTTATTGGGCCTAATACATATTGATGTATATAGACCGATGTCAATCATCGCTAGAGATTGTTTCTCTTGCTTCATCACTTTTACTAATGAACATTCTAAATATAATTATGTATACTTAATGATTCAAGCATGAAGCACTTGAAAAGTTCAAGAAATTTAACCTAGATGTAAAGAAGAAAATAGGTAAAGACATTTTCATACTAAGATTTGATCGATGTGTAGAATATCTTCAATGAGAATTGTTAAATTATCTAAAGGAGAGCAAGATTTTCTCACAATGGACTACATTACATAAACAACAACATAATGATGCATCTAAACAGAGGAATCCCATGCTATTAGATATGGTATGATCAATTATAAGACATGCAAGCCTTTCAATATCGTGTCTTATCTAAGTCGGTTGACAAAATTCAATACGAGTTAATGAAAGGTAGGAAACCCAACTTATATCATATTAAAGTTTGGGACTGCAACGTTTATATGA
>NW_019251254.1:0-1280 GCF_002742605.1 Olea europaea var. sylvestris
TTCTCTTAATTAGTAGATAGATTTTTTCATTTCATTTAAAGACTTTGTCAATCTTGCACAAAGACTTTCCATCACTTTTTACGTAGAAAATTTTACTATAAATAAATAAAATAAGACTTTTCGCCATAGATTTTTCAAACAGAATTTAATTGGCGTGTAGACTTTTTCTTACTACTAGTCGCTATCACCTGCGTTGCATGAATTTTATATTTATCATATTTTTATTAGTGTATGAATTTTAGTTTTTTTAGAAAGTTTTTGAAGCAATATCTAAAAATATTTTCATGATATAAGAAAATAATTGTAAATTATTTTTACAATTGCATAGCAGTATGTTATTTAGAAAAATATATTTGTATATTTCATGCTTGAATAAGAAATATACAAACTATTTTGCTTGTATTTTTTGATAGTGTTGATATGATTGAATTGAATGTGAAGATTATATTTCTAAATTTTGTGTAATTCAATATTGTAAACTTGAAAAAAACTCTCCGCACAGTACGGAGAAAGTTGAACAAAGTGTAGAATAAAAATAAAAAATAAAAAAGGTGAGGAGAGAAAAAACCTCTCTGCACAGTGCGGAGAGAGTTGAACCATATGCGGAGAATTGACAAACTCTTCGCATAGTGCGGAGTAAAAAAAAAAAAAAAACTCTCCGTACAGTGCGGAGAGATGACTAACCAACTCTCTGCACAGTACGGAGAGCAAAAAAAACTCTTCACACTATGCGGAGAGAGTTAATCTTTTCGCACAGTGCGAAGAGTTGGTTAGCACCATGGCAAAACTCTTTGCACAGTGCAGAGAGAAAAAAACTCTCTGCACAGTGCATAGAGAGTTGAACCATATGTGGAGCAAAAGAAAAGTGCAGAGAGAAAAAAAACCTCTCTGCACAGTGCGGAGAGAGTTGAATCATGTGTGGAGAGTTGACAAACTCTTCGCATAGTGTGGAGTAAAAAAAAATTATCCGCACAGTGCGGAGAGATGACAAACCAGCTCTCCGCACAGTACATAGAAAAAAACTCTCTACACAATGTGGAGAGTTGTTTTCAAATTCCTTAATTACAAGTTAAATTTCACGAATGTAAATTTTTTGTATATACAACGAAACATAGTCGAAAAACATGGCTTAAAATCAATTATGGCTTCTTTAAATTCCAGACACAGCTCAATTTCTGAGCATGCAAATCATATTTTCGGTATTGGAAATGAGCTTTCTCGTGATTCATACAATGAAACAACATGTGAGTTGTGCAAAGAAGGGGGTATTGATAGTACCA
>NW_019251255.1:0-1280 GCF_002742605.1 Olea europaea var. sylvestris
TCAATGTCAGGTAATGTTTCTCTTATTTCATCAATGATCATGGATACTTGATGAAAACTCAAACATAAAACTCTTGAAAAGTTTAAAGGATTCAAACTAGAAGTAGAGAAACAAATAGGTAAAGATACTCTCACATTAAGATTCGGTCAAGTGAGAGTATTTTAAAGATAAAATTTAGATTATCTAAGAGAGAATGAGATTCTTTTGCAGTGGACTCCTTCATATACACTGCAGCAAGGTGGTGTATCTAAAAGGAGGAATCGTTAATTATTAGATATGATGCGATTAATATCAAGCCATGCAAATCTCCCAAAATTGTTTTGAGGTCGTGCATTGATTGCATTGTGCAACACACTAAATCATGTCCCATCTAAAATTGGTTAACAAAACTCCATAAGAGTTATGGAAAAGCAATAGTCCCAATTTATCTTATATGAAAGTTTGGGGCCATAACGCTTATTTGAAGCACCTTAAATTGGATAAGTTTGAGACTAAATCCAATATATATATATATGTGTGTGTGTGTGTGTGTGTGTGTGTGTGTGTGTGTGTGTGAGATATTTAAAGGAGACATTTAAATATAAATTCTATTATCATGAAGAAAGTCTTCGTCTCACGACATATCGTCTTCTTAGAGAAAATGTTTACTCTAGAGGAGGACAGTGGGAGTAAAATAGAATTTGAAAGAGTTCAAGAGTCCACAGATATAGTTAACCAAGTAGATAAATCCGAGTTTGATCCCATATTTGATATGTGACATACTTTGGATCTGGAAGTAAAGACTCCTGAGGACATGACAGCTCTATGTGAATCTAGTAGGATCATTCGACCTTCAAGAAGGTGTGAATCCATTATCATTAATCAGGTATTAGTGATCCAGGATAATGAACCTGCTAGTTGCAACAAAATAAAGTCAAGTGTTGACTTAAAAGAGACAGCAAGATGCCATGATACTCGAGATGAACTCGGCGTATGTGAACAAGGTTTGGACCTTGGTCAAGCCTCCTGATGGAATAAAATCCATAAGGTTTTGTAAATAGTTTACAAGGGAAGGGTCGATGTGGATGTGAATAACCATATATACAAATCAAGGCTAGAAGCAAAGGTTAAGTGTTGACCTTGGTGAAACTTTTCTTCTGTGGCCTTGCTGAAGTCCATTCGAGTTTTATTTGCAACAGTTGCATGTCGTAACTAAATGTTAAGATAAGTCTCTATGGAGCTGAAATCTTCGATTTAATGGAAAAAGTCAAAGTGTTTGATTTTATCAAATTTGAAGAAGA
>NW_019251256.1:0-1280 GCF_002742605.1 Olea europaea var. sylvestris
CCAGGAGCACCAGCCAACTGGGTATGAAATTGTTTTGAGATAGGAAATATACTTTGTATATATTCTAGCAAAGATCTCAAAGAGATAGCTCAGTTTCCAGCCAACATCAGGAAAGCTGTTAAAAGATATACTGAAATCGTCAAGACAACAAATATATATATCAGATTCCATTCAGCAACCATGGAATGGGATTCCGTTCTTGAATATATGCATCCATCGTTCCATGTGATAAAAATGGGACTTACAAATCAACATTTTTTACCAATCAATCAAAAGGTTGTTAAATATGGATATCAAGATATTCTAAATATGATGCCCTACAGAAGAGCAAAAGGGTACAAAGAGATATTTGAACGTGTAACTCAGATAATTACTAAGAAAGAAAAAATATGGGTTTATCCATCTGAAGATCATATTATCTATTCCAATGCAAGGATGGCCACCAAGAAAGAAGATATTTGTTATCTCGATCATTTATTATCTGCAATTATTTCTAACCAAATGCATGGATCAGAAGATATGGCTAAAGAACTATGCAAACTACTCTGGAACTATAGTGATCACCATTGTGAATACTGTGTTGTTGAAGATATGAGTCAAGCATCTCTTAATAGTGAAGAATTCCCTGCGGAATTCTTTGATTCAAAAATGGAAAAGTGATGGTGACAAAAGTAGCCCTTTATCACTACTTTAATAAAGAAATTTATTAAAAAAATTGTGGCTACTAAAAGATAGAAGATAGTGCAAAAAAAGTCTCCATAATTGTGACTACTCCCCACCATTTGTCACAAGTGGCAGACAAACTCAAAAGATAAGGCATATAATTTCAAAAGGAGAGGTCCACTTAGTAAGAAGATAATGAAAAATTCAGTGGAGATAAGATGGTCTAGCTACCCAACAAAGAAAGTGGAAAAAACACCTGTCAAGATAAGATTCCCAAAGGCTTCTATAAAAAGAGGCAAGGAGGAAGAAGGAAGGAGATCGAAATAACTTATCTCTTAAACACTCGGAGAAAACATATCTTAGAGAGATATCTTTTGTAATCTGTATACACCACTTGTATTCAGAAAAATATTAAATAGCTTGAAGATAGTAAAGCGTGTAATAAGGTAATCAATTATGGAGTTCTAAATTTCATAAGGTGAGTACCAAAGGTATGTAAATATAGATTGTAAGTATGTACTATTTCAGTTTATAAATATCAAAGTAAAGTTTGTTATGTTCAACAAAGTTTTCATAAAAGGATTTCGTTAAGTTTCTCATGATTCCTCGGCAGTACA
>NW_019251257.1:0-1280 GCF_002742605.1 Olea europaea var. sylvestris
ACAGATTACCTAAAAATTGGATCTTCGGATTCTATTATTTAATATTATTTATTACAAAATTAATTTAAATAAATAATAGATCTGACCAAAATTAAATGCATTAAATATATTAAAAGCGTTTACAAACTAAATCAATTGGATCTAGGGCATAACACTTACAGGTACAGGCAAAAAACTATACTGATCATGGTGTTCTAGAATGACAGTTCGAAAAGCACTAGAATCAAGTTTCGAATGCTAACTACCATTGGCACTGTAATTTCCTTCTTACAATTTCGGAAAACTCCAATATCTCCTTTGCTTGACAGTATCTGCATGACATGGAAGTTGTATTCACTATCTAGAGGACATAACGTTACCACAAACAAAAGATATTGAAAAAGTTACCTTCTGATTAAGAGTGAGAGCTTTAAAGCCATAAGAAGACTCATGCCCTTCCAGCCGTAAAGCATCCATAAGATTCGACCAATGAAGAGACAAAGTGTCCCACTTAATGCACTATTGTAGCCATTAACCCAAAGACAGAATTAAACAGAACTCAAATATCTGCAAGGACTAGAAAGGACTATACGACCCATAAGACGTTTGGTAAGCAAGCATAATTTATAAAGTTGAAACCAAAACTCCCTAGCTTAACCATGGATGTACCTAAAAGAGGTAAATGAAACCTACATTATATTGGAAAATAATAGGACAGTGAAAGGATGTAGAAGTGTTAGCTCCCCATTTTAACAATTAAAGTACAGTCAAGTAATTCCCACTTGTCGTCGGTCATGTCCTCCGGCTTTACGTGAAGTAGTTTATACAGGACCTTCTGGTACAAATAGTCCTCCATTTGCATCTTGCAAAATCCAAAGTTTGTGCCATCAAACTTATCGATTTTGGATATCTTCTCGTCTGTTTCCATTCCTTCCACTTAAATTCTGGAGCTCTGATACTAGTTGTTAGGAAATTAGACCGCTACTAATTCCGTCAGGATCAGTGGGATGCAAAATAATTTGAACTGAGAAGAAATAAATGTAGCAAAAAAAATAAGTGCAAGTGACACAAGAATTTATGTGGTTTGACAATCGTGCCTACGTCCACAAACCCACACCAATTCTTTTACTGTATCAACAAAAGAATAAAAGGAATACAACAAATACACTCGCTGTATTTTATTTGCCTACGCAAAGACAATCTCTCAATTTTCTCTCCTTAATTTTCTACACAAACGAAAGCCTAACTGCTTCTCACTTTGTGTTTTGCTCACTATCTCTCGTGTTTTCACTCTACACGAT
>NW_019251258.1:0-1280 GCF_002742605.1 Olea europaea var. sylvestris
AATGATTTGGGGCTGACCAGTACGATAGCGTTGTTTGATAAAAGGCACTGAAGCACCTCGCCTCGTCCAATTTTTTTCTTTTTGCTACGTAAGAGGGGGAAAAAAAGATAAAGAATGACAATCAAATTTCAAATTTTAATTTTTATTCTAGATTACTGATTTTCTAAAATAAATTCGTTGAAGCAACGTATTACCAAAGTAACCTCTCTTGCTCAAATTAATTTATTTTGAATATCAGAATGGTTGTTTGTATATGATTCGTGCGGATATTCATCGGTCCAAAGGAATGTTAGTATTTGGCCGAATTAGGAGCACACCTATGGTAATAAATATGTGGCAATTATAAAGTTTTCCACTATGCGAATATTGAGTAGGTCCCAAGATAGATTTGATGTTTAACCATATTTATTGTCTAAATTTGGTTACTACACCAAGAGTTCCATTTACAAGTTGATATTTCTGTCCAAATGATTAAATATTAATGTTGTGCTTGGTCTTTTGTGATGGAACCCACCATTATTTAAAATTATTTAGGTTTAAGTTCTTTATTCAATTAATACATCTACTTCTATAATATCTACCAACTAATCAATTAAATACTTGTGTTTATGAAACCAAATTTAAGGACTAGAAATAGGATGTTCATATCATTCTTAGCTACATAGATCTAGATTTGATGTTATGGACCAAGTAACCAACTACTCTTATGGATAAGAGTTCCGTTGATGGAAAATGAGACTTGGATAAGTGGGATCGTTTAAACCGCATGAGTTTTATATCATGAAGCGTGGAATTCTAGTAACATTCTGAAAAACTAAGGTAACTACAGACAAGGAATTTCTTGAGGAAAATGAAAAACACTCTGCAAAAGGTAATAAAGCCGAAACTAACATGCATTTTGGTGAACTTAGTTTTACTAAAGTATAAGATAAAAAACATAAAGGAGTATATCATGGAGATGTCTCGTCTTAATTTAAAACTAAACGCATAAAAGGTTGAGCTGTCTTATGAATTGCTCGTATATTTGGTTTTAGCTTCTCCTCTTGCACAATTTAATTAATTTAAGGTCAATTATAATTGCTAAAGGGTAAGTGGACCTTTAATAAGCTCATTCTATATTGTGTACAAGAATAAGAAAGCCTAAAGCAAAATAAAATTGATAATACTTAGCAAATACTTATAAGGACAAGTTAAAGAATAAGAAGCTGCATCTGGTTCAGTTCAAAAGAAACATCAAAAGTCTAAAAAGGATAAATCATTTAACCATTACTTTTGTGAAA
>NW_019251259.1:0-1280 GCF_002742605.1 Olea europaea var. sylvestris
CACTAAGGTATGGTACTTCAGAACCAAGAATCTTTTCTCCATCTTCAAGTGGACGAAATGGATCTTTTTTCACATCAAGTGATTGAACAACTATAGGTGAAGACAATGGATGTGCATTATCCATATAAAAGCGTTTCAAGACTTCTTCCGTATAAGTAGATTGATGAACAAATAATCCCTCTGAAAAATGTTCAATTTGTAATCCAAGACAAAATTTGGTTTTCCCCAAATCTTTCATCTCAAATTCATTTCTCAAATAATCTGCAGTTTTGTTGAGCTCTTCAAGAGTTCCAATTAAATTTAAATCATCAACATAAACTGCCACAATTGTAAATCCAATATTTGTTTTTTTATGAAAACACATGAGCAGATATCGTCATTTTTATAACCCTCTTTCAATAAATATTCGCTAAGGCGATTATACCATATGCGTACGGATTGTTTCAATCCATATAATGATTTTTGCAATTTAATTGAGAACATAGTTCTCGGACATGTATCATTTATTCCTGGCACCTTACATCCTTCAGGGACTTTCATATATATGTCACTGTCAAGTGAACCATATAGTTAGACAGTTAATATATCCATAAGGCGCATATCGAGCCCTTGTGATACGGTCAAACTAATTAAGAACCTTAAAGTGATGGCATTCATTACGGGAGAATATGTTTCCTCATAATCAATTTCCGAACTTTGGGAGAAACCTTGAGCCACTAGTCGGGCTTTGTATCTTGTAATTTTATTATTCTCATTTATCTTTCGTACAAAAATCCATTTGTATCCAACAGGGATTACATTTTTCAGGTGTTCGAACTACTAGTCCAAATACTTTTCGTTTCTCCAAAGAACTTAATTCTGCCTGTATGGCTTCTTTTCATTTTGGCCAATCATTTCTATTTCGACAGTCATTAATAGACTGTGGTTCAGGATCCTTATTTTGCATAATATCAAGAGCCATGTTAAAGGCGAAAATATTGTCTATAACAATATTATTCTGTTCCCATAATTTATGAGATATCATATAATTTATTGAGATCTCATTATTTTTGGACACCTCTGGTTCTTCAGGAACCGTACATTCAATATTTAATTGATCAATTCTTTCTAATGTGATTTCTTCTGAAGTTTTTGGTTGGTTTTTCTCCTGTATTCTTCTTTTTCGAGGTACAGGGTCTTTTGAACCAACTGGTCGACCACGCTTCTGGCGTATTTGAAATTCATTTGCCACAGTAGATTGTCCACAGGAACATTAATTTTTGCTGGAATATTTTCTGCTG
>NW_019251260.1:0-1280 GCF_002742605.1 Olea europaea var. sylvestris
ATAAATTTTTATCGTTTAAGACATTGTCAACTTTTTCAACCAATCTTTTTTCTTTACATCATATTATGTAACCTCTTATGTACAATTTTAATGTACAAGTAGCAAAATCAATAAATTTTTATCGTTATTAATTTTTTTAGAAGTGTGTGATAAGTGATTTTTTGGAGTACGTGGGGTTAAGAAGTAGATAGAAGTTATGGGGAAATGTGGAATATGATATTTCTGAGAATGTGGTAGAAAATGAGTGTCGGGAAAATCAGTTCAAACAAGGGCTAAATGTATCAGTATCCTATGAAAGTGATTTTTTAATGTTTCAATATCCACTGATAATAGTTGCGAGAAATGGAGCTTGGACTGCTTATATATTGAGAAAAAGGGAAGTGGATTTTCAGTGATGAGGAACATTGGTACTTCTGTTCTTTGACAATATATACGCCTTAAGTAGTAGCATTATATTGGAATACCAGTGAATAAATTCATTGTTTCTTATGGTCAAGGTAGACTAATTTTATAAGTATGAATTGTCCAAATGTAATGCTGATTTTTTTCTGCCTTATGTTTAAATCAACGAGTTTCATAGCAAACTCCAATGAGGAAACATGCTTCTGACGTGGCTGGAAATGAGCTCTGATAAGAAGGAAACTGAGAGCTACAATAACAATGTTAAGATTAGATATTCAGCAGTTAGCCAAGTTTCTTTATTTTAACACTACGTTTACCATAATCTTTGAAATGCTACAATAATAATCATTTGCTGAATATTTTCTCATTATATTAGGTACCCACAATCAATCAAGAAACTACAGTAGCAGGTCCTGAGCCTACTGAGACGCTCAGGAAATTCCGTTCTGATGAATTCTTGTTTCCAAACAAGAAACAACAGAAGAAAGTAAGTATTAATTTGAATGTTTTCATGTTACTTCTCGTATCTATCTACCTGTGTTTTTGAACTGGGAACACTTTGCAGGTGTATTTCGGACAGAATTTGATATGTGCTGAATCCCTCGCTCAAGGAAAGGGAAAAACTATCAAAGTGGGAGATCCCATTTTAGTTGTCAAAGCCGTGTCATCGCCTGCTGATGCACCAATTTGAACTCGTTTACTCCCCCAATTTGTCGGGTGTAATTTTTTACTGTTAGATCACATAGTTCCTGGTGTATTTCACAATCAGTGCACATGTGCCTTATTGTAATGTATGATACTTGTCATGGGCCTAGTTTCGTTACACCTGAACTATGCTAGAACCGTGCGGCCTTAACGCTTTAACACTCTCATCCCCA
>NW_019251261.1:0-1280 GCF_002742605.1 Olea europaea var. sylvestris
AGGGATGTAATCCCACATCTAACAAAGATAAAAACACAGATCAAGTTATAAAGGTTTAGACTACAACCCTTAACAACGTTAACTTTTTAAGATGGAGCCTTAAATATTAACACTGAATAAATGATCAAGCTTGATGCAAGGTCAAAGATTCATACCCGGACATGGTAATGATATTGAATTATTTTCACTTGTCACGTAATAGGCTTGAAGGTCAAGTTACAGGTTTCATTCCCTTATTCTAGGTTACATGCCTAAACTTCGATTGATTACAATTTCCCTTTGACTAATTTTGGAAAGACTATGCTCCTTAGAACATTGCATAACTCAATTACCTAGGATCGAATAAAGAATACCCAGGTGAGATTCAATAATTCTTTATCAGCGTCCCGCTTTTTGTGGTTTTTTGCTTTCTAAACATTTATGACATGACAACATGTGCATGCATGGTTCATTTTGTAAAGGACATTCATCAAACAATAGTAGTTTTACCAAATTAATCAGCACTATCCAGTAAAAAACATAACATATGACTGATTTGGATCTATACACTGGATTTAATTAGATGGTCAAGTTTATCATTTTGTTTAATGATACACAAATAACCCTCATGTGACTTTTGATTGTTCGGAAAAAAGAGAGTGATTTGTGTAGAGATTCTCAATTAACATGATAAAATAAATTAGCATAAACATGAGAAGATAGTTACAAAGAAAGTCTAACGGAGTTATATCAAGGACGATATTCTAAAGTCGTGTGACCTCCCATTTGGTGCGGATACTTTCGGCACTATATGACTCCAAAATAAAACCCTAGTTCATAGTTCTATGGGCACGACTACAAGGAGAGAAAGAACAAGCATTATCAAGATGCCAAAAACTTCAGGAATATAATATGATATATATAGAGAATAAACCTTCAAGTTGAGTTTTTGAGTTATATCAAATAATAAAATATCTCTCCCTTATGTAATATAAAAGTTCAACCCCAACATTCATGAATATTCAATCATTTAATAAAGGTTTTTAGTTTTTATTAAATCTGAAAACTTAAACAAAAACTGATATTTAGCCCCCGTTTGAGCCCCATTATTTTTCATTACATTAAATTAAATTTTTCTCTCTCCTACTTTTAAGCACACAATTTTCAATAAAATAATATTACACGTAAATCAAAAATTTTTCAACCACTCATTTTTTTAAAAAAAAATACTATTCATCTCATTATAATCTACAAATAATGGGGTTCAAACGGGGGCTTAAATGAAGGAAAGATGAAAATTA
>NW_019251262.1:0-15432 GCF_002742605.1 Olea europaea var. sylvestris
CTCCAGTGCTAGAAGTATCTTCTTTCTTGGACCCTGAAACCATAGAAGCAACCCATGAGATTAGATTAATAGTTTACAATAAATTTAGCAATGCATGGAAATGGAAGTGACTTCTTGACATAAAACCAACTGATGCCATATAAGTATGCCATAGAGGTCAGTAAACACTGTCCAGATCAGCTCTGAAATATTATACTATTTTTGCTTATGTAATGAGAAGCACGTACGTCATGCAAAAGTAGCTCCATAAATATAGGTCACTTGCTCGTTGAAGAAGAGAAAAATAGCATATTCAATAAAACTCTCTCAACTATCTTGCCTATTTCGAACATAATTCTAAGTTCAGTCATTCTTACTCCGGTTAGCATCAGATATTTCAATTGGCAAGGAACACCCGAGATTAAGATTACTAGGAATCCTCGCCGGGCTTATTATCATTGCTATGTTATTATTCTTATTAGGATTACTAGTATTATTCTGGTTTCATTAATATTTTCTAGCTATATAGATTGATTGCAAAGCCATGTTTAACATGCAAAATTTGTTTGTAGAAAATTGACTTCGTCAATATCAATGGTTCGTATGTTGGTTCAGTTGTTATTTTATAATTAATAACATAGTTACTTATTTTAGTTAAAAAGGGAGATTAACAATTAAAAAGAAAAAAATAACTAAAATAATGACATAATATCAAATGTGTCTCCTCACTAATTTTCTTAAGCACATTTAAGATCATTTTGAACCAAATACTCATCCATAACTCAAGATAAACAGAGAAGTAAGTCAACTATTACTTGAAAAGAAATCACATGTATAACGAACATGGTTACATACTTAGATTTACGAGAATCCTTCACACATTCTTACTTAAATTATTATTGGGAAAATAGACTATAGCTGCTAGGAATGCAAGTGTTAATTAAATTGTTATGCAGCTCAGCCAAAAAATGTACAAGTGCAACAACGGGCAAGCATGACAATAAATCCCAAAGTGAAAAGAGAAGATAACAGACTCCCTAGGAGATCCATTAAATCCAAACTATTCATAAACAATGATTGTGTAGAGTCGTACACCCTCAAGGCTCAAACTAAGGTCATTGCTTAACTAGACAACGAAGCTCAAGCCAGTTTATATCTTGTTCATTTAGCCTCCACTTGGATACGAATTTATAAATGAAACTCAAACATTAATTTCAACCACATTCATAATTACCTATCCTTATTATCCGCACATTTCATGGAACCCACTACTCTTCCCCTTTATAAACCATTATAAGTTTGCCAAATGGAGACTTAATGATTCTAGTTCATATAAGATCCCTTTGACTCAAAAACCTTCCAAAGAATTTCTTTGACAGTTCACTTTCCAATGAAACCACCCAACCAGGGTATCAAATCTCCCTTCACCCGATTTTCCTAGTCCAAAATTCGACCTCTTCCCACTCAGTTTTCAGCAAATGAAGATGGTCAGCAGCAGAACATAGCTTTATCAGAACAGAAGAAAATGAAAGGATGGTATAAATATAATAAGACGGGGAGAACAATCAAAAAGAATTTTTTACAAGAAAGCGAAGGGAGAGATTAATTTTTGGAAATAGCTGAAGAGTGACCAATTTTTTAGCATTAGCCATCAAGACCTTAGCAGTGATACGCTCGGAAATAGAGGTAAAAGTAAAATTGCCAAATGCATATTTCATCTAAGAAAATGAATGAGAAGAAGCAAAACAAACATTGCGCAATTAAAAGGAATAAATCATTCTAAACAAAAGCAACAAACTTAGTCGTGACGCCAAGTGTTAATAAAGACAAATTAATATAATTGGAGTGTCTAAACGCTCACCATTGGTATTCCCAAAGCTTTAAGGTCTTCATCAACCATATGTACTAGGGTTATCATGTCAACCTGTGAGAAACAGCAAAAGTGTATAAATAAGTAACTTTAATGACTTTAGTTTCCCAAATATACATAAACTGAAACAATGGATTTGCATACCTCTTCAGCCTGGAAAGTAATTGAATATTTCTCAAGACCAAGGGACTCCAGAAAATTATCCACTGATTCTGCCTGCATTGAAGACATTACCTTTAGTAGTGAATAAATAACTTCAAATGACATAGTTGCTCAGGTGCAATCCAGTATGCAAGCACCCCCCCCCCCCCCCCCACCCACAAAAAAAAAAAAAAATAAAAAAAAATAAAAAAATAAAAACATCAAAAGAGAGGGGGAAAATCATAAAATATATGATATGAGAAGACATGGTATCAATCCTGCCTTCAGCTGATTCTTTTTATCAGAAACTGGGCCAGTAACTCTTCTGCTGTCTGGCACTGTGGCTTCAGCTACAACACTTTTCCTAGTAGGTTTACTGACTTCAAGAGCTGGCTTCGACCTTGGCTGTGAAGGCTTAGCTTCCCCTGGACGAGAATATAATGAACCCGAGAGTTTCTCACGCAGATCCCTCATACCTCCTGAAACTGAGCCCCTTGTTTGGGAAGCTTGCTCAATGCTCTTTCTTTGAAGCTTTAAACGAAGATCTTTCGCACCAATTCTGCGGTCTAAACAGGCTATTAATTTAATATAAAAGGCACATAACATAAGTAAACAGAGCAACGAAATATTTCTTGCAAGATAAAACAACATAAACATTGTATACTTGAAACTTGAGGTTCATTCTCCTCAAAAAGATCATGTTCCCATTTATCATCATCTTCTCTTCGCCTGCACAAGAATTAAGTTCGCTAAATAAAAGAGTTTTTTTATCCCAAAAAAATAAAAAAGGAGGCTCCCAGATCTTTTAAATACCACTCCCAAGAGAAGGTTCTCTGGTTTATCAGCTAGTTGAACAGATTTTTAACTTAATTAATTCAGCACTCCCTTTCCATAGTGAGTGCACTGAATTGTATACACCTCAAATTATTATCAGGAGTCGATGTCCTATGAAGTGCACATAAAATGATTATTAGAGTTCTTTTTTCGATTCTAAGTTCTGAATATTAGAAACTATGTATTTCAATCTTACATTTTTACCAGGCCTTGGGAGTGCACAAATATTTAATGGCAATACTGTTTCTTCTTCCCATTAGTATCTGTAAACATCCCAAAATAGAACTTTCCGGCTATTTCCCAGGTAGGTAACTATAGAACTAAACAAAACTTCATCAATACAAAATAAATTTCTCTCAACTAATCTTATGACGGAAGAAAAAGCAAAGCCATTCCTCAAAAATTTATAAACAAATCAATTCAAATAATAAAACAATACGAGACAAAAGTTAATTTATTAGTTCAGAGACATAAACGAGCATGTTGATAAATAAAAAGGGATGACCTCTTGCCGGAGACAGGTCTCCGTCTACCAGAATCAGCGGCTGAATTTCCGTTAAGCCTCTCCTTAATCGACCTACTAGACTGGGCCTCCGCCTCCACTCGATCAGCATACATCGCGTAATAAATTAATAATCACTAAAATTCGCACCACCAAACCCAAACCCTAACCCTTACCCCAATTGTTGTGTACGTAATATTTGTCTACAAAATGCAAGGAACTGTAGAGAGATATTGGGAAACGGAGAGGGCCAAAAAGTGGGTTTTGGATTTTTAAAATTAATTTGCAGAAATGTCGAATTTATTTGTGTTTTCTGAAAGAAACAAAAATGTAATGCGGGTATGGAATGTGGATATACTACCAGATCAAAGTTCGGGTCCAGTTCGGCCCAAACCGTATCTTTTCAAATCTAAAGACCGGACTGTGAAATATGTTAGGTTGGGCCGATCCAGACCTAACCGCTAGTATTTTGAAGACACTTCCAGAAATTACGTCAAGTTTGAAAAAAAGGATAGTCTCGTCCCTACAAAACAACACAACAATCGTCGCAGTACTTACAGCATTAATTGATCCATCAAAGTTTTCCCCAGAAAGAGTGAAACTGGGTTTTGGGTTTGTTTATTTGCATTACAAAACAAAGATGAGTGAAGTTGGAGTGGAAAGAAAGAGAACAGTAAAGCTCTTCTGCCCATCTTTATCAAAGATAATCCATGTGATTGCAAGTGATGAGCAGAAACTGGACCTAGGTTCTATTGCTCGAGCTTTCGGGCTCGACCCTGCAACAATCAAGCTTAACGGTCACTTTATAAGCAGAGGGGTTGATCTTATAGCTTCTTCCGTTACGTGGAAGTCTCTACTTTCTTTCTTCTCTGCTCGTGGGCTCTCCACAGGGACTAATGATTCTGATGCCCTTGTTGTTGATGGTAAACTTACCAAAATTGGGTCTAAAAGTAAGTTTCTTGTTGTTGCTTTGCTTTTACTTTTTGCGTATTGTTAAGGGTAATTATCTATAATTAATATATATTTACTCCTCTCAATGGAGATCAAGACTCGATTTGGTATTGGCTCAAACAAGCAATTCACCATTTTAAGTTTGAACGTCAAGACTCTTTAATATTTATGAACATGTTTCTCTAATTTAAAATCTTCCTTTTATGGGGTTGAATTATAGTTGGGAACCTGTTGATAGAATTAGGACTGGTTCTTGAAGGTATGGTTGTTCACTTTTTGTTTGAGTCATTTGGATTGTTGAACGTTGGCACCGGGAGGATAATGCAAGAATAGCCCGTAATTGTCAGGTTGTTTCAGCTCTTGCAGTTTTGTTTCTGTGTTGCACCGTATTATTGTTTTGATGGCATGGAAGATTGGGGCTAGCTGAGGAAATTATGTCATGGAAAGTTTCCTGATACAAGGAAGAATGGCGACTTAGAATTGGAGTTAATAACAATTTAATCCATATTTTGAAGGAGTCATCCAGCATTGAGGATAAGTCCAATGGTTGACGATTGTTCTGTATCTACAGATCTTTAATTAGGAATTAGTCGAGTTGTCTTGATTCGTTGCTCACTCACAATAAGGTTAAGTGGGCTTTTTGCTTTCAATTCCATCGCCCCAATTTCCTGTGATCATAGTTGAAAATGAGCAGATTTTCTCTGTTCTATTACTTGAGATGATCAATGGTGTGACCTAAATTAGCTGCACAGTGCTCGACAATTGCCATGAGAGCACTTTCAGTTGATGAGGATTTTTTTGGTCAACAGATCATTGAACTGCTGGTGCTTACCTTGTCGACTCCATGTTGTAGTGTGAGTTATCCACCAAAAAAAAAAAAAAAAAGAAGTTAATCTAATTGGCCGAGGAGATGTGGCACTACCTTTTATTGTTTTAAATACAAACTATATTCTGTCATTGCAATGCGTAGTTCTTTCAAAATATATCAATTGGTCAATAAATTCAAATGTGAAATAAAAAAAAAATGTAGAATACTGAAAAGAGGTGTGCAAATGTCCAAGAATTGAGACCTCCAAACTTAAAAGTCTTGATATTTGAATTAAATTTATTTGTGCTTGATATTAATGTGAAGCTATCAGTCAATCAATCTTTATTCTGTTATTTTAGTTTGGTTGAAATTATGGTTTTCACCTTAAACTGGTAAAGATATATCAAGATTATTACTTAAAGTTTTAAATTTAAGTGGAATTATTGACCCTATTTTTTAGTACATCCTGCTATTCTCTCCCTTTTGGATATGACAACCAATTGCGCACTCGCTAACTGGAAGTGAGAATGCATAAAATGCACATCCTGATGAACACAAACAAAACCTTAGGGATTTGTTCTGCACTTATAATTGTTGTATTATGTGAAGTGCTCCGCCAAAGATCCTTTTTAGATTTTCTAGTTGTTGATATGAAAAAAGGATAAATTAACAGAATACAAATTTAACTTTCTGCATGCTCTGAAATTACTTGGTTCTTTTTCTCGCAAAAAACATACATTTTTAGATGTAGGACACTAGAAAATGGCTGCCCAGACGAGTACAAAACTTGCGATAAAATAATGACCGAGTCGGTATGTAATAATTGAAGCTAAATGACAGTGGCTGCACCTGTTTAGATACTGCGACGACGACTAAATGGAAACCTTTTCTAGCATCACGTATCAATAAAATAGAAAAAAGGCGCATTTATCAGGATATTATGGACAAACAGAATGCTCATTAACGTCAGATTTTGAATTCAGAAAATTGTTCCATATGATGCCTCATTGTGAATTTTGAATCTGTTGGACTCTTTCACATTTTGCAGTTCAGTTAGGAAGCTGAGTTTGTCACTGGAAATAGAAACTTCACTCATAAATGCTGCATATTTTAGTTTTATGCTAGTGTTTAGTGTGGGTTCTACTTTGGTTTCTGTGCTTTCCTTCTCATATGGATTTGGTTCCTCAGGAGTACATGACCCAACAGATTCTGGAAATACAAGGACGGCTAATGCTGAGGAATGCTGCTATGATGGAATCAAGAAAAAGCAAGAGCTTGAATGTAACACCTGGCTCGGTAACAAACGGTTCAGGGGGACGAATTCAGGTTTGTTTTATTTATTTTTAATTTTTTGGGGTTGAGCAATGCTGAATTCCAATCATTGACCTGTCTCTTTTTATTTGATTTTTGGGTCAAGCTAACCCGTCCATTATTATTATTTTTTTGAATGCATAAATGGCATGATTTTAATAAGAGTATCGTGCTTTGATGAAAGGCCCGCATGAGTTTGCTTTTGCTTTCCATTCAGTTTGATGCAAGGCAGGCTATGGTCCATCTAACATTGTTTCATGTCTTTTTAGGATCAGTACATGCGATAAATCAAACTAATGCCATGGGTGTGAAGAGAAAATTGGGTATAGATGATGCTAATCTTATAAAGAGATCGAGATTGAATGTAACTATTTCAGGTAACAGTTAAGCTGCGTACATACTTTTTAGATTTTTCTTGCTCACTTTTCTCCGTCGAACACTTCCTCCTCCCTTCTCTTCCGAGGCAGTGGTCTTCACTAGCCTATATGTATATTTAAATTTGATCGTAATGTTTTGAAGGGTTCCAGGCAACAGAAGGTAGCCTTTCAACAACATTACCGAACAGCAAATTTTCGTGCAGTTACATCAATAAAAACATGAAAAGAATGAGCCATGACGAGGCAATCGTTGTTCCTTTCAAGAAGTTATGATAACTGTTTATGGGCATTTCTCCGATGTACTTTAGGAGCCTGTCTTTCCACTCGTATGTACAGAGTAAAAACCAAATGCACCTTAGGATGATGCAGTTCACATTAGCATTAATCAATGTTAGGCTGTGTATGAAATGAGCCTAGAAGAAGAGCAGAAGACAATTGCTGTTGTAAACTACCGATCTTGTTTAGTTCGACTAGAAACTTTTCAATTCTACATTTTTACCCGATATGGCCTGACCATTGGTTTTTATCAAATTTTTACCGCCTGTTTCGGAGTGATTTTTTGGCTCAAAAAATTAATAGGTTTACACAAAAAAACGTCCCAACCGCATATCTCTGTGCTCATTTCTGCTATGTCCTTGTGTATACGGAATGTTAAAAGTGTGTGATTTCTTATCATTTATTATAAATTACTCTCTGTTCATTGCTATTGCATCATTTGCTAGTCAAACCAGTTATTGTCTACTCATTGTTATTATTGCATCATCAGCTAGTCCAACGACCTAAATCTTTACTTTTTTGTGGGGTTGGGCCGACTTCCTGAACCGTTTGAACTTGATCTTGTAGGGTTCTCTCTCTTCCTTGCGTTCTTAATTGATCGAATGCACCATTATATGTGGAAATTGAACAAATTTAGAAGTGATTCTGGAGACTCGAAACAAGAAGTCGAGAGGCTTGAGAAAGAAAAGTTACAACTGAAGGAAAAGGAAGAGAGAGCTGCTGAAGAAGTAAAACGATTACAGAAAGAAATTTCTAGTTTGATGGAGAATTTGAATAAGCTAAAGGCGGAGTCTGCAGAAAAAGACAAGAAGGTGGGAACTGCTGAAGCTCATGTCGTTGCTCTCCAGAAACAAGCTGCAGATCTGCTTCTCGAGTATGATCGTTTATTAGAAGATAACCAGAATCTTCAGAACCAAGCTCATGGTTTTCGGAGTTGAGATACTTGAAGGAATCAAACTGTCAGAAATTTTGAAAATTGTTTTGGTAATGGGCGACTATAATGATCAATGATCACGATCAGCCAACACAATGTCTTGATGTTTCAGCGTTAACGCAGAAGGGATTTGAACAGCAGGATTTAGCAGGATCGATTAATATTATTACAGTTTATCGAAAATTGCTGTCATCATTTTGTTTCTCGAACCCGACTTTAGGATATCTGTTTTGGTTTTTTCAACTGACGAGGCGATTTAGTTATGTTGACGAAAAAGTTCTCTGACGATTTTCTTTTATTTCTCAGAATGGATAGATTTTGTTTGAAGAACTTTCGACTTTTGCTGGAGTGACATATAGAGAATCTTTTTGGCATTTTTTTTCTCTCTCGTTTTTTTCCCTCAATAGTCAAGCCGGGCACAGCACGGCTTTCCCAAGTTAGATTAAGCATGCTTCGATTGCGCATTACACGAGTCAAAATAAAATGGGAAAATCCACAAGTAGTATGGATCAATTTAATTTTCAGGTTTCAAAATGCAAAACTCAAATAAAAATTGCAAGACGGCTGGAAAAAGTTATATTAGGTGCTTCTCTAAAACTTTTCGAATCAAATAAATTAATTTCAAAAAATTATACAAATATGTTCAAAAGAAACTTTTGATTTTTCAAAAATTCTGCCAACCGAGTCCTCGTTTTTTATCCATGACCGAATCCAGATGAATTGGTTACTTGTGCTTATAAAGAATTCAGACTGACACCGTAAAGCAAGCTTCTATTTGTGAACAAACATGCCCTTAACACAGCCTCCTCTTTCCTATGAATATGATCCCGCAAACAGATCAAAGCTTATTTATCCGGTCGAGATACAAACTTGAACCGCACCGTGAACTTTCGTTTACAAAATTGAGTTTCAAAAGTTTCACTATGCTATGATTGAAATTCCGTTTATAAATTTGATGTGCACATTAATAACTAAAATATCACACTAAAAAGAGTACCATGAAATACGTAATGAAAAAGAGGGTCGTCACCTTCCTCATGAATCTAAAGCTTAAACTTCATTTAAATCCAAGAAGAATAAAACCACTTAATCAAGCTTAAAATCAGAGGAGAGAGAGACTAATTTGGCAACAGATGATTGATGTTTTTTGTTTTAATTTTTCAAACTATCCAATCACGAGTCAATATGCGTCCCACCTATTTTTGAATCTGGATGTGTAGCATAATTGATGCAAGAATCTCATTCAGTAAAACTCATTCCCAAACAAGACTACTTAAAGAAATGAATTTGACACACGTTTGACCTTTACGAGAGTCAAGTTCAGTGGTTTTTATTATTATTAAATATTATCATTATTATTATTATTATTATTATTATTATTATTATTATTATTATTATTATTATTATTATTTATTTATTTTTTTCAGTCGAGCTCAGAAAGAAATGGAAAAGGCACAACTCCAAGTTTATAGATCCAAATGGAACACAGATGTCGAATGACCAAGAAACCAATCTAACAAAATAAAGCAACAAATTCACTAATATCCTAACATTCTCCAATGAGTTAATCTTCTATGTCGCAAATACATTGATCATTCTGGCCACTTGATATTGACAATAAACTGAAAATTGCCCCAGATACCAGACTCGTTGCATTTAAAGATGGACTGGTAATCAGAGAGACAGATGATCAATGAGAACCAAGTACACCAAAAAACCTTATCCCACTCAGACATCAGACTTTCGACTCCAGTGCTAGAAGTATCTTCTTTCTTGGACCCTGAAACCATAGAAGCAACCCATGAGATTAGATTAATAGTTTACAATAAACTTAGCAATGCATGGAAATGGAAATGACTTCTTGACATAAAACCAACTGATGCCATATAAGTATGCCATAGAGGTCAGTAAACACTGTCTAGATCAGCTCTGAAATATTATACTATTTTTGCTTATGTAATGAGAAACACGCACGTCATGCAAAAGTAGCTCCATAAATATAGGTCACTTGCTCGTTGAAGAAGAGTGCTATTCAATAAAAAGCTCTCAACTATCTTGCCCGTTTTGAACATAATTCCAAGTTCAGTCATTCTTACTCTGGCTAGCATCAGATATTTCAATTGGCAAGGAACACCAAAGATTAAGATTACTAGGAATCCTCGCCAGGCTTATTATCATTGCTATGTTATTATTCTTATTAGGATTACTAGTATTATTCTGGTTTCATTAATATTTTCTAGCTATATAGATTGATTGCAAATCCATGTTTAACATGCAAAATTTGGTTGTAGAAAATTGACTTCGTCAATATCAATGGTTCGTATGTTGGTTCAGTTGTTATTTTATAATTAATAACAGAGTTACTTATTTTAGTTAAAAAGGGAGATTAACAATTAAAAAGAAAAAAATAACTAAAATAATGACATAATATCAAATGTGTGCTCCTCACTAATTTTCTTAAGCACATTTAAGATCATTTTGAACCAAATACTCATCCATAACTCAAGATAAACAGAGAAGTAAGTCAACTATTACTTGAAAAGAAATCACATGTATAACGAACATGGTTACATACTTAGATTTACGAGAATCCTTCACACATTCTTACTTAAATTATTATTGGGAAAATAGACTATAGCTGCTAGGAATGCAAGTGTTAATTAAATTGTTATGCAGCTCAGCCAAAAAATGTACAAGTGCAACAACGGGCAAGCATGACAATAAATCCCAAAGTGAAAAGAGAAGATAACAGACTCCCTAGGAGATCCATTAAATCCAAACTATTCATAAACAATGATTGTGTAGAGTCGTACACCCTCAAGGCTCAAACTAAGGTCATTACTTAACTAGACAACGAAGCTCAAGCCAGTTTATATCTTGTTCATTTAGCCTCCACTTGGATACGAATTTATAAATGAAACTCAAACATTAATTTCAACCACATTCATAATTACCTATCCTTATTATCCGCACATTTCATGGAACCCACTACTCTTCCCCTTTATAAACCATTATAAGTTTGCCAAATGGAGACTTAATGATTCTAGTTCATATAAGATCCCTTTGACTCAAAAACCTTCCAAAGAATTTCTTTGACAGTTCACTTTCCAATGAAACCACCCAACCAGGGTATCAAATCTCCCTTCACCTGATTTTCCTAGTCCAAAATTCGACCTCTTCCCACTCAGTTTTCAGCAAATGAAGATGGTCAGCAGCAGAACATAGCTTTATCAGAACAGAAGAAAATGAAAGGATGGTATAAATATAATAAGACAGTGGGCGAACAATCAAAAAGATTTTTCTACAAGAAAGCGAAGGGAGAGATTAATTTTTGGAAATAGCTGAAGAGTGACCAATCTTTTCGCATTAGCCATCAAGACCTTAGCAGTGATACGCTCGGAAATAGAGGTAAAAGTAAAATTGCCAAATGCATATTTCATCTAAGAAAATGAATGAGAAGAAGCAAAACAAACATTGCGCAATTAAAAGGAATAAATCATTCTAAACAAAAGCAACAAACTTAGTCGTGACGCCAAGTGTTAATAAAGACAAATTAATATAATTGGAGTGTCTAAACGCTCACCATTGGTATTCCCAAAGCTTTAAGGTCTTCATCACCCATATGTACTAGGGTTATCATGTCAACCTGTGAAAAACAGCAAAAGTGTATAAATAAGTAACTTTAATGACTTTAGTTTCCCAAATATACATAAACTGAAACAATGGATTTGCATACCTCTTCAGCCTGGAAAGTAATTGAATATTTCTCAAGACCAAGGGACTCCAGAAAACTATCCACTGATTCTGCCTGCATTGAAGACATTACCTTTAGTAGTGAATAAATAACTTCAAATGACAGAGTTGCTCAGGTGCAATCCAGTATGCAAGCACCCCCCCCCCCCCCAAAATAAATAAATAAATAAATAAATAAATAAAAACATCAAAAGAGAGGGGGAAAATCATAAAATTTATGATATGAGAAGACATCGTATCAATCCTGCCTTCAGCTGATTCTTTTTATCAGAAACTGGGCCAGTAACTCTTCTGCTGTCTGGCACCGTGGCTTCAGCTACAACACTTTTCCTAGTAGGTTTACTGACTTCAAGAGCTGGCTTCGACCTTGGCTGTGAAGGCTTAGTTTCCCCTGGACGAGAATATAATGAACCCGAGAGTTTCTCACGCAGATCCCTCATACCTCCTGAAACCGAGCCCCTTGTTTGGGAAGCTTGCTCAATGCTCTTTCTTTGAAGCTTCAAACGAAGATCTTTCGCACCAATTCTGCGGTCTAAACAGGCTATTAATTTAATATAAAAGGCACATAACATAAGTAAACAGAGCAACGAAATATTTCTTGCAAGATAAAACAACATAAACATTGTATACTTGAAACTTGAGGTTCATTCTCCTCAAAAAGATCATGTTCCCATTTATCATCATCTTCTCTTCGCCTGCACAAGAATTAAGTTCGCTAAATAAAAGAGTTTTTTTATCCCCAAAAAAAAAAAAAGGAGGCTCCCAGATCTTTTAAATACCACTCCCAAGAGAAGGTTCTCTGGTTTATCAGCTAGTTGAACAGATTTTTAACTTAATTAATTCAGCACTCCCTTTCCATAGTGAGTGCACTGAATTGTATACACGTCAAATTATTATCAGGAGTCGATGTCCTATGAAGTGCACAAAAAATGATTATTAGAGTTCTTTTTTCGATTCTAAGTTCTGACTATTAGAAACTATGTATTTCAATCCTACATTTTTACCAGGCCTTGGGAGTGCACAAATATTTAATGGCAATACTGTTTCTTCTTCCCATTAGTATCTGTAAACATCCCAAAATAGAACTTTCCGGCTATTTCACAGGTAGATAACTATAGAACTAAACAAAACTTCATCAATACAAAATAAATTTCTCTCAACTAATCTTATGACGGAAGAAAAAGCTAAGCCATTCCTCAAAAATTTATAAACAAATCAATTCAAATAATAAAACAATACGAGACAAAAGTTAATTTATTAGTTCAGAGACATAAACGAGCATGTTGATAAATAAAAAGGGATGACCTCTTGCCGGAGACAGGTCTCCGTCTACCAGAATCAGCGGCTGAACTTCCATTAAGCCTCTCCTTAATCGACCTACTAGACTGGGCCTCCGCCTCCACTCGATCAGCATACATCGCGTAATAAATTAATAATCACTAAAATTCGCACCACCAAACCCAAACCCAAACCCAAACCCTAACCCTTACCCCAATTGTTGTGTACGTAATATTTGTCTACAAAATGCAAGGAACTGTAGAGAGATATTGAGGAAACGGAGAGGGCCAAAAAGTGGGTTTTGGATTTTTAAAATTAATTTGCAGAAATGTCGAATTTATTTGTGTTTTCTGAAAGAAACGAAAATGTAATGCGGGTATGGAATGTGGATATACTACCAGATCAAAGTTCGGGTCCAGTTCGGCCCAAACCGTATCTTTTCAAATCTAAAGACCGGACTGTGAAATATGTTAGGTTGGGCCGATCCAGACCTAACCGCCATTATTTTGAAGACACTTCCAGAAATTACGTTTAGTTTGAAAAGAAGGATAGTCTCGTCCCTACAAAACAACACAACAATCGTCGCAGTACTTTCAGCATTAATTGATCCATCAAAGTTTTCCCCAGAAAGAGTGAAACTGGGTTTTGGGTTTGTTTATTTGCATTACAAAACAAAGATGAGTGAAGTTGGAGTGGAAAGAAAGAGAACAATAAAGCTCTTCTGCCCATCTTTATCAAAGATAATCCATGTAATTGCAAGGGATGAGCAGAAACTGGACCTAGGTTCTATTGCTCGAGCTTTCGGGCTCGACCCTGCAACAATCAAGCTTAACGGTCACTTTATAAGCAGAGGGGTTGATCTTATAGCTTCTTCTGTTACGTGGAAGTCTCTACTTTCTTTCTTCTCTGCTCGTGGGCTCTCCACAGGGACTAATGATTCTGATGCCCTTGTTGTTGATGGTAAACTTACCAAAGTTGGGTCTAAAAGTAAGTTTCTTGTTGTTGCTTTGCTTTTACTTTTTGCGTATTGTTAAGGGTAATTATCTATAATCAATATATATTTACTCCTCTTAATGGAGATCAAGACTCGATGTGGTATTGGCTCAAACAAGCAATTCACCATTTTAAGTTTGAACGTCAAGACTCTTTAATATTTATGAACATGTTTCTCTAATTTAAAATCTTCCTTTTATGGGGTTGAATTATTGTTGGGAACCTGTTGATAGAATTAGGACTGGTTCTTGAAGGTATGGTTGTTCACTTTTTGTTTGAGTCATTTGGATTGTTGAACGTTGGCACCGGGAGGATAATGCAAGAATAGCCCGTAATTGTCAGGTTGTTTCAGCTCTTGCAGTTTTGTTTCTGTGTTGCACCGTATTATTGTTTTGATGGCAAGGAAGATTGGGGCTAGCTGAGGAAATTATGTCATGGAAAGTTTTCTGATACAAGGAAGATTGGGGACTTAGAATTGGAGTTAATAACAATTTAATCCATATTTTGAAGGAGTCATCCAGCATTGAGGATAAGTCCAATGGTTGACGATTGTTCTGTATCTACAGATCTTTAATTAGGAATTAGTCGAGTTGTCTTGATTCGTGGCTCACTCACAATAAGGTTAAGTGGGCTTTTTGCTTTCAATTCCATCACCCCAATTTCCTGTGATCATAGTTGAAAATGAGCAGATTTTCTCTGTTTTATTACTTGAGATGATCAATCGTGTGACCTAAATTAGCTGCACAGTGCTCGACAATTGCCATGAGAGCACTTTCAGTTGATGATAATTTTTTGGGTCAACGGATCATTGAACTGGTGCTTACCTTGTCGACTCCATGTTGTAGTGTGAGTTATCCACACAAAAAAAAAAAAAAAAAAAAAAAAAAAAAGAGAAGTTAATCTAATTGGCCGAGGAGATGTGGTACTACCTTTTATTGTTTTAAATACAAACTATATTCTGTCATTGCAATGCATAGTTCTTTCAAAATATATCAATTGGTCAATAAATTCAAATGTGAAATAAAAAAAAAATGTAGAATACTGAAAAGAGGTGTGCAGATGTCCAAGAATTGAGACCTCCAAACTTAAAAGTCTTGATATTTGAATTAAATTTATTTGTGCTTGATATTAATGTGAAGCTATCAGTCAATCAATCTTTATTCTGTTATTTTAGTTTGGTTGAAATTATGGTTTTCACCTCAAACTGGTAAAGACATATCAAGATTATTACTTAAAGTTTTAAATTTAAGTGGAATTATTGACCCTATTTTTTAGTACATCCTGCTATTCTCTCCCTTTTGGATATGACAACCAATTGCGCACTCGCTAACTGGAAGTGAGTATGCATAAAATGCACATCCTGATGAACACAAACAAAACCTTAGGGATTTGTTCTGCACTTATAATTGTTGTATTATGTGAAGT
>NW_019251262.1:15675-51285 GCF_002742605.1 Olea europaea var. sylvestris
AATCGTTGTTCCTTTCAAGAAGTTATGATAACTGTTTATGGGCATTTCTCCGATGTACTTTAGGAGCCTGTCTTTCCACTCGTGTGTACAGAGTAAAAACCAAATGCACCTTAGGATGATGCAGTTCACATTAGCATTAATCGATGTTAGGCTGTGTATGAAATGAGCCTAGAAGAAGAGCAGAAGACAATTGCTGTTGTAAACTACCGATCTTGTTTAGTTCGACTAGAAACTTTTCAATTCTACATTTTTACCCGATATGGCCTGACCATTGGTTTTTATCAAATTTTTACCGCCTGTTTCGGAGTGATTTTTTGGCTCAAAAAATTAAATTTTTGATCGTTATTTCACTATTCTAACCGTGATATTTGACTTCTTCTTTTACAGGTGAACCCTACTTTTCTGCTAACGGTCAAAAAATCAATTCTCAAAATTACTCCCAAACAGGCTTTCAATCACACATTTCATAAAATTTTATCAGAATTTTCTAGAAATTTCATTTTAATTTAAATGTAAACTTGGGCCAACTCTTCAAAATTGAACCAAGCATTAGTACACAAATATCTCCAAATTGAAGGAAGCATAACAAAACTTGGCATCATCAAACTAGTTAAGTACCCGGTGATCCATCATCCACATCAACCTAAGAACATAAAATAAAAGAAAACAACACAATTAAAACATTAAATTCGGAAAGCAGCAAAATAAAAAATGAAACTATTGGGCGATTTTGAAGTGAAAAAGTTTGGATGATCAGAAAATACCAAGAATTTTCGAGATGTAATTGTTGCAGGGTGGGCATTTCCTTTATTGAAAACAAAGCTCCCTTGAACACAGCCTATTTGGGGTTCAAGATTTTTTTCAATTTTTACCCAACCCACTAGCTTTACTTCATTAAAGTCCACAAATTACATAAATGACTATACTTGGACTTGAAGGATTATTGTTACGTGTTGTCATACTTGGCTAATCTACTTGGGCCTATGGCCCACTCAATCCGAACCACATGACACTCTAGTCGAGGTCGCCCTACATGCGGAGGCCCATATATCGAGGCCTGTGAAAATAGCCGAAGTCCATATGTCGAGGCCCATATATCAAGGCCTGTGAAGATCATCGAAGCCCTAAAGCGGAAGTATTGCGTGAGTGACAGAAGCCCTGAATCCGAAACCGAAGCAGAAGCCTCCGAACCATGAAGGAACGTCTTCCATGATCACTTCTCCCAAGAGATCTTCTACATAAAGATCTTGTTTGAATGATTGATGGAACGTTTGTCATAAGTGTACATGTCAACTCTTGTCATTAGCATGGGGGTTCTGCATAAGCAATAAATACGCAGCAAGCTAGCAAATCAAGGATGATGCTTAGGATTGGATGTTTGGATTAAAGAGATGAGGCCACGTGCCACATCATCCAAGGGTTGTCATTTCACATGTACCACTATAAATACTTCCTTTGTGTAACATTAAAGGGCTAATGCAAGAATCAATACAAGAAACCACACTTTACTCTCTCTTTCATATTATCTTGCAACACAATACGAGGTCATACATATTTACGTGCACATTCATGAGCACCGATTGGTAATTATTATACAATCGGATTACGAACATCCCGTCGAATTTCGAACGTTCTCGTCCCGCGTCGTTGAGCTACTCCCACGCCCCTGATCCGTTCGTCCTAGACTGCACACCTGTCTTAGCATGTAGGACCTTCGCTCACGTGTGCGTCGGTGGTACGGCATCTGTTGACAACATTTTTTGGGGTCAACAGATTGGCGCCGTCTGTGAAAAATCATACCATAACCACGAACAACCTTGTGGTGAAAGTTTATTGAAGAGCATTTGGGCATTCCCCTTGAAAAGGATTTGTTCTTGAAAAAGAACAAGAGGAAGCCCCACAACTTAGCAAAATCTGAAGAGTCAGACGAAAAGAAAATGAGTTCAAATGAAGACACATCCCCTAGGAGGGTAAGAGAAAACGTAAATGTGCCTCCTCCACCCGCTGCCCCAGCAGCTCGGCAAAGACTCCACCACCACCAAAGAAGAGGTGGAATTTAGGCGACGACACGGCTGTCAAGAGAAATGGCTGCCATGGCGGCCAACATGAGAGATATTGCTAGCCAAAACTTGGCTATGAGGGAGCTCATGGCCCAAATGCAGGGCCAGGGAGGCTTCCCCATTTCTCCATACGCCTCTCAAGGGCACTACCACCAAAAAGATGAAATTCAAAGTTATAGAGCTATCCCGCCGGACTACAGCTGAGGTGGAAGCCCATTTGAAAGGGAAGTGGAAGTTGATGTTTCCTCCAATTACGCTTTTGGCCGACCCACTGAGGTTCCATTGAACCATGATAACTTCCCACCTCCGTATGAGCAAGAGTCAAGACATAGGAGGTTAGGCAGTGTATTTGATAGAATTAGCCCCGCTGAACCGATGCTTAGGCAACAACAGACTCACCAGCCTTGGACAAGGCCACTGCCTCCACCTCCAATGCCTTAGCAGTCGGAAGAAAGGCATGAAAACACCCCCCGTGTGCTCCGCCTAGAAATAGGCGCCAGAGGAGGGAGGAAGAGGTTAGGAACCGTCCCGTAACCTCTCACCAACAACCACGGCATGAGGCCGACGAATACGATTCAGATGAGCAACAGAGGTCCTGTGACTTGGACGATGACGATGAGAATTTGCCGTTCTCAAGAGAACTAAGGAGCACCCAGGTTTCAAGCCACTATGTAATGCCAAAGTACGACGGAAGAGGCGACCCAGGGAAGCACCTGAATGCTTATAAAACTCACATGAGTCTAAGGGACGCCACCCCAGCTGTGAAGTGCAGAGCTTTCCATTTAACACTTAGTGGAGCGGCTGAAATTTGGTATAGTAGATTAACACCTGGAAGCATAAGAAGCTGGCCGGAGTTCAAGACAACATTCTTGAAGAGGTTCGCGGTATGCAAAGAAGGAGAGGCCCCCATCTAACGTCTCCAAGACATGAGACAAGCACAAGGGGAGTCCCTAAAGAGCTTCCTATCCCGCTTCATCGATGAGATGATGTATTGCGTGCAAGTTATCGACCGTGAGGCACTATTCGTATTAAGGAGAGGTCTGAACATGAATACCCTATTCTGGAGGGAAATGCAAAATGAAGATCCCACCACCTATGATGCCCTACTCGAGATGATGAGGAGGGAAATCATCAATGAAGAAATGATTGAGCATAGGAACAGGGCAATTAGAGGCCTCCCACCTCCTCAAAGGCAGCGTGCTAGACGGCCGACCTCCCACCTGATGGACTACCAAATGAACCAGGCTGGAAATGAGAGTTCTGGCCAAGCACTTGCCACCACCACTTTGAACGCGGTTCCTACCTTGACATATGAGGATATCAACCCAATTACCGGCACCCAGCAGATGGAAACCCCACAAGGATCTCGTAGGGGGAGAGGCCGAGGCCGGGGTTCGGGACCTAGAAATAGGTCAAATCAGAACCCATCGGGATACTGTGTACACTACCGGTCCTATGGACACGACACAGCAGATTGTCGAGACTATGCGCACTGCTCCCGGCTAGAGCCCCCTAGGGACAGAAATGAATCGCCCCAGGCGAACAGGCCCCCGACCAGGCACGACAATTGACGTGGGCGTGAGGAGGCTGCTCTCCGTCAAAGGGATGTTTCCCCACGACGAAGGGAGTGCGATACAGAGAGGCCCAGAGAAGGGCACAGGCACCGAAGAAACCGACAAGCCCAGGATGAGGCCCCTATCCACGAGGTGGATACCATATTTGGAGGCTCGTATATTGGCGGTGAGACACGAAACGCCAAAAGGAATTATGCCCGGGAGGCTAAACACCCCCTTTGGTAAGCTACATTGTGGACAGCAGCTCCCGGAGGAACCAAGTTTCACCCATTGTCTTCACCCAGGAGGATGTCGAAGGAGTTCACTACCCCCACTGCGATGCACTTGTTGTGAGAGTTGTCATAGCCTGAAATGGGATCAAGCGAATGTTAGTTGACAACAGTAGCTCTGTCAACATTCTATTCGGATCAGCCTTTGACAAGATGATAATAGATTATCAGTTGACGCCCACCACAACTCCTTTATACGGATTCACCGGAGATAGCATCACTGCAAGGAGAAAGATAACACTTGTAGTGGAGATGGGATAGTCTCCCCAAACTACGATGAATTTCATGGAGTTCCTCATTGTCAACAGTCAATCGGCCTACCATGGAGTATTAGGTAGGCCAACCCTAAAAGAATTGGGAGCAGTCACCTCCATCCACCACCTATGCATGAAATTCCCAAAGGAAAATGGGGTGGCAATGGTGAGAGGCGACCAAAGAGGATCCAGAGAGTGTTATTTAAGCTCCATAAAAAAGGTAGAGCCCCGAAACGTCCATGTAATCATAGCCAATATAGTCATGGTTGATGTCCCAGGTGATGCTCCCACTGAACCAGAAGATATCGATATGATTGATGCACCACCCAATCAGGAGGTATTGATCATTGATGAGATCGATCCCTGCATAATTGAACATGAACCTCAAGTATCCCCAGTTGAGGAACTTGAGAGCTTCTCGGTAGACCCCCAAGACCCATCCAAGGTGCTGAAAGTAGGCAAGGGCTTATCCAACATTTTGAAGAAAAAGATTAAGGAGTTCCTAAGTAGGAACCTTGATGTCTTTGCTTGGAGGCATGAGGACATGGTAGGCATAGACCCCAAGGTCAGTTGTCACCACCTGAAAGTCGATCCTAAGGTTACCCCGCATAGACAAAAAAGGAGAGCCCTCAATCCTGAAAGATACGAGGCTCTGGGGAAAGAGGTTCAGAAGCTCATCCAAAATGGATTTATTAGGGAGGCTACCTATCCGAGATGGGTCTCCAACTCGATTTTAGTGAAGAAACACAACAACAAGTGGAGGGTATGCATCGATTTCACCAACCTCAATAGAGCTTGCCCGAAAGACAGCTTTCCTCTCCCAAGGATTGACCAACTAGTAGACTCCACGGCTGGGCACGAGTTGTTGAGCTTTATGGACGCATACTCCGACTACAACCAAATACCCATGCACCCGGCCGATGAGGAGCACACCTCTTTCATCACAGACCAAGGCCTTTATTGTTATAGGATGATGCCCTTCGGGTTGAAAAATGTCAGAGCGACTTACCAAAGGCTCGTCAACAAAATGTTCATGGACCTCATCGACAAGACATTGGAGGTATACATGGATGACATGTTGGTAAAGAGTGCACCTCAACAGCACCTTCCAAATCTTGAGAAGATATAGGATGAGGCTCAACCCCCTCAAGTGCGCCTTTGGAGTGACCTCCGGCAAATTCTTAGGATACATTGTCAATCAACGTGGAATCGAAGCCAACCTTGAGAAGATTGAGGCCCTATACAAGATGAGGTCTTCCCAAAAGCCAAAGAAGGTGCAAAGTTTGACTGGGTGAGTGGCCGCACTTAGCCGCTTCGTCTCCAAAGCTACAGATAAATGCCTCCCATTTTTCAAAGTGCTGAAAGCTGGGAAGAAGTTCCAATAGAACGAGGAATGTGAAGAGGCCTTCCAAGGCCTGAAAAGGCGCTTAGGGCAGACCCCCTCCTCTCCAAATCGAAGCTCGGTGAGATCCTACAACTATATCTGGTCATCTCCAATGAGGCCATCAGTTCAGTTCTAACCTGAGAAGAGAAGACTACCCAACTCCCCGTTTACTATGCAAGTAAAGCACTCCTATCGCCGGAAACCCATTACCCCTATATGAAGAAGCTCGCTTTGACCTTGATCACGGCCTCCAGAAAATTGAGACCCTACTTCCAAGCTCACACCATCCATGTGCTGACAAACTTTTCCCTAAGGCAAGTACTCCAAAAGCCCGATACCTCAGGAAGATTATTGAAGTGGATAGTGGAGCTAAGTGAATTTGACCTCATGTTCAAGGCTAGGGTAGCCATCAAGGGTCAAGCTTTGGCTGACTTTGTGGCAGAATTCGCCAATTTACCCAAAGTAGATGAAATCATGGAACCCGTCGAGCCCCCCTATGCGGAGCTTATTCGTTAATGAGTAGGCTGGGGATGCCAGCTTAGGTGCTGGAGTTGTCCTCATCAGCCCTAAAGATCACAAGCTAAACTCAACGGTGAGGTTTGGGTTCAAAGCCACCAACAATGTAGCAGAATATGAGGCACTTCTTGCAGGCCTCAGGCTGGCCAAGGAAATGCAAGTAAAAAGGCTACTCATCAGCAGTGACTCCCAGCTGGTTGTTAGCCAAGTAAATGGTAACTTTTCAGCTAAGGACAAAACGATGGCCTCTTACTTGAAAATGGTGATGAACCTCATCCCATCCTTTGAAAAGTTTGAACTAACCCAGATCCCTCGCATCGAAAATTCTCATGCGGATGCACTCTCCAAACTCGCTAGTAGCAAGGATTCAGAACTACTCACAGTAGTACTTATAAAGCACCTCTTCCTGCCATCAACCAAGGCCCCCAATGTAATGTGGGTCGCTGGGACTCCTACCTGGATGCACCCAATCGTAGCATACCTCAAAGACCAGGTACTTCCCACTAACAAGCATGAGGCTTACAAGCTAAGGAGGAGGTCAGCCAACTTCCTCTTCGTTGATGATGTTCTTTATAAGAGGAGCTTCTCCTCCCCACTCTTACGATGCGTTGGAGGAGAAGATGCTACTTACATATTAAGAGAAGTCCATAAGGGCGTGTACGGCAATCACTCCGAGGTCTATCTTTGGCACAAAAAATATTGAGGCAGGGGTACTACTGGCCTACCCTGAAAAGGGACGCCCTCGAGTTTGTGCACAAGTGTGACAAATGCCAACGATTCTCTTCGGCACGAAGACAACGGTCACAGGATTTGACCGCAGTCTCCAGTCCTTGGCCTTTCTCGAAATAGGGTGTGGACCTCATAGATCCTCTACCTAAAGGTAGAGGAGGTGCAAGCTTTGCAACTGTTGCCATTGATTACTTTACAAAATGGGTTGAGGCTTAACCACTGGCAAAAATCACAGAAGCCAACACTTCCAAATTCTTGTGGAAGAATATTATATGCCGGTTCGGGATTCTCTACTCAATCGTCTCAGACAATTCAACAACAAGAAGGTCAGAGCACTATGCGAAGAACTCGGCAAGAAATATTTCTCCACGCCTCACCACCCACAAGCAAATGGCCAAGTTGAGGCTGTAAACAAAACAATCAAACACGTCTTGAAAAGGAAGCTTGATGTGTCAAAAGGAGCCTGGGTGGATGAGCTGCCACAAGTACTTTGGGCAATCCGAACCACCACAAGGACCCCAACCGGGGAAACACCTTTCCTCATGGCATATGGTACTGAGGCGATGAGCCCTGTTGAGGTCGAACTTTCGTCTCCAAGACGTTTGCATTTTAGTGAGATGACAAGCGACGAGCTTCGAAGGTGCGACCTCGACTTCATTGAAGAAAGAAGAGATGACTCCCAGTTGAAGCTTGACACATATCAAAGGAAGATGACAAAGTACTTCAACTCAAAGGTAAAGGAGATCATTCCGAATCAACGACTTGGTCCTTAGGAGAGTCTTCTACTCCTCAAAGGAACCTGGTTCCGGTTCCCTGGGTCCGAACTGGGAAAGCCGATATAAAATCAGAGAAGAGATCCGACCTGGGAATTACTGGATAGAAGACATGAACGGCAAGGCACAACCCCGTCCATGGAACATCGAGCACCTCAGAATCTATTACCAATGAATGTACTACCTCACTGGACGATCTTCCCTAGCTCTTGTAACATTTCTGTGGTTCAATAAAATTCTATGATTAAATTAACGTGCGGCATTACTTCTTCACCTCGGAGGAGAGGCCAGCGTCCCATCTCTGGTCCACCTTACTTGAACTCCGAGGCTCATATACTTGTATCGGAGTAATATTCCCAGTTCGGCTACAACACAGTCCATTCTTAGGATCCCTTCAGGTTACAGTTATTAAGCTTAAGTACAATTCATTTGCTTAAGTCCCATATTGGTCATAACTCGTGAGGCTTGCATACAATTTATTTGTTCAAGTGATTGGAGTTAGGATACCCAGTTAAAGTTATTTAGTTCTTCAATCAACATTACGTTAAATTACTTAACGAGGCCAACACACTTGAGAGAAAGAAACAACATTGAATGAAAAAGAGACTATATTGATTTTCAACTGATATTACAAAAGAAGGGCCTGAGGCCAGTACATCATGGATAACTGAAAAGAAAACTATCCGAAGTCTGGGAAGATGATGGAGGTGCCTCAGCAGCTGGGACTTCTGCAGCTTGAGCATCAGAATTTGCTTCTTCTGCCTCTGCTACCTCATCTCCCACCACTTCATCAGCTGGGGTTTGAGGCACTTCATCCACAAACTCCGACCTGAGTTGCGACAGATCCTGATTGGGATACAACTCCTCAGCTCGCTCCATCACCTCGACATAAGCAAAGTTCCTCCAGTAAGTGCTGAAGCTCTTGTACTCCTCGGTGTTATGAAAGTTGCCGATGTAGTCCTTCACCGCTTCTTCCCTTGCCTCTTGGGCCTCCTCCCATGCCTTGGCATCATCCACATACCATTTAATTTGGCCTTCCAAGAACTGGTATGCATCTTGGGTTGATGCTAATGCCGAATTTGCCTTCTCCAAGGCTTCGGCAGTCACCTTTTGTTGGTCATTGGAAACCTCCACCTTCTTAGTCAAGGAGGCAACCTCGCACTGGGACTCATGTACCTCCTTCTTCAATGCCTCTATCTGAGCCAAGGCAGACTCCATCTTGGCCGATTCTTCAAGTTTTTGGGCCCTAACTTCCTCAGCCTCGGCCTTAGCTGCCTTCAACTCCTCTCCAAGGGGGGTCATCTTTCTCTCTGAGGACTGGGTCTTTGTCTGAAAGTCAGTGAGGGCCTCCCTGCACTCCAGTGCGGGGTCAAAAGTCCTAACACTTTGGCTCACAAGAGCCTTCGTCAAGTTCGTGGCATCACAGGCAGAGGCGTGCAGCTGCCACCGATCCGTCCAGAATTTATAAAAATTTTCAGTAGCGCCTCGGATCTCAGGTGGCAGGGCCTCCACCAAAGCCGAGGCTAGAGGCTCCTCCCTTCCAGCAAAGAAGCTTGGAGACTTCCCTTGCACTCGAGCAAGCTTCTGTTTGGCGGCCTCCTCCTTGGCCACTTTAGCTTGCCTTCTTGCAGCCTCTTCCCTCACCTCTTCAGCCTCAGCATGCCTAACCATTTCAATCTTAACCACTTTGGAGGCGGCTTTCAGTAGCTTCGGCTGCCCGGCTTCTTTGCCTTCATGGGACCCAGAAGTCCCAAACTTGCCAGACAAGCTGGAGACGTGCACCAGCTTCCTCTTCTTCGACTCCTCAGGGACATTCTCCTTCCCCCGAGGTTCCATGGATTTTTCTGGCCTCTGGGGGGTCCCCTCTTCGAAAGCCCACAATGTGCTATCCTTGGAGAGACGCTCCACTCTACCTCGGACCTCCTTGGCGCCACTTGACCCCGACTTCAGGGGCCTCGCCTTCACAGTGGAGGTTGTCTTAAGTATGGACGCCATGTCAGGAGCTGGGTACTCCTTCCTTTTAAACTTGTCTACAGAACATAGTGCGTTAGTATTAAAATGAAAACACAAAAATATACAAGTGTGGGAGCTTCATACCCTTAGAGGTCATTAGTTCAAAATCGAGGAAATGATGACTTCTGTCGATGAGGTGGTCAAAGTGGCGAAGCTTCAGAGGTCTCTTGTAAATGTCATCTATCACTTCAAACTTCTCTCTGCTCAGCTCGAACCTCGTACTACTATCTGCAAAGGACGCCTCAACAGTTAGAAAAATAAAATTTTTAATACAGATTACAAACTTGGGTTGGGAGACTCATGAGCTTCATAGTACTGGGTCGGTATTGTGCAAGCCAGGGCTTTGTCCCCCTCCACTGCCTGCCACCTGCCTCGCACCTAGAACCCCGATTCCTTCCACCCCTTGATAGAAGAAGGCAGTCCTACCACAAATGGTGCATGAGCCCCCCAAGGAGTTAGGTAATACCACCCCTTAGACTCCTTCCCTATTACCCTAGGTTGGAACAGGGTCATGAAGACGTGGAGATGCATGTCCTCCCCAAGTGATACTTCCTTCCACAGGAAATACGAGCCGACCAACTGGCTCCACCCGTTTGGCAGAACCTAGGTCGGCGACAACATGAAATTCCTCAGCACCGCCCTAAAGAAAGGGTGCAGAGGAAGACGCATACCTGCCTTAAACAGGTATTCACTCACTGCCACACAACCGGGCCTCGGATAACAGGCCCGCTCATGGGCTTCTGGAACTAACATTTTCACATAGTGAGGCACATAGTACCTCTCCATAATCTCCCCCGGCCTCTTCCATGTCATATTTGAAGGCACCCTAGATGCCCTCCACTATTCGCTATAGTCTACTGGCTCCTCGGTCATAGCATACCTATCCACCTCGGAATCCCCCTGTGACTGACCCCATGGCCCAATGACGCTACAGTGACCAACTCCCTACCCGAAGTGGACTCCATCTCAGAAATGACTAAGAACGCAATAAAAGAAGGATTTTCTATGAAAAATACCTACTGAAAAACTACATGAACAGAAAGTGCCGAAAAAGCAGTGAATGGACAACTTCAATGCCGAAAAGTTTAAGCTCTAAGAAAAGAAATCAGATTGCAAGTGCTGAAAAATCCAGAAAAAGGGAATTCTCTCGCATTTTATAAAGGGCCAGGACGAACCCCCACCGTCAGATCGAAGCTCATTCAATCTAGACCCTTTATTTTAAATCAAATCCGAGGCATAGAATTCAAACAATTTTTCAAATCTACGCCTCAGATTTGAGCGTGTCTCCCACGCACCTCATCCAACGCGTCTGCTTCTAGAAGCTCCATCTGTTCTAGTAATTATGATTTTAATTCGACGGCAGCAGGTGCTTTGGAAGTTGCAACGGTTCAGCCACCTTTCCTCGAAAACATGCGCAAAACATCAAATCTTTGGCACAACTACCGAGGAACAATTATTGTCAGTGAACCTTGGCTTCGTCTTCAACATTAAGCTATCAAGCCTCGCAGGTTCAGTTTCACCTCAGCTTCATCTTCAACATTAAGTCATCAAGCCTCGCAAGTTCGATTTCCCAAACCACCTTGACTTCATCTTCAACATTCAGCCATCAAGCCTCGCAGGTTCGGTTTCCCAACCACCTCGACTTCATCTTCAACATTCAGCTATCAAGCCTCGCAGGTTCGGTTTCCCAACCACCTCGGCTTCATTTTCAACATTCAGCCATCAAGCCTCGCAGGTTCGGTTTTCCAACCACCTCGGCTCATGTTCATCTTTCAGTTTTCACAAGCCTCGCACATTCAATTCATTCCGCCACCTCAGCTTCTTCATCATTCACCCACAACAGCACATTTCTAACTCCAATCATGATATAAATATCTATACTTGGACTTGGGAGACTATTATTTGGGATTCAAAATTTCTTTCAATTTTTAACCAACCCACTGGCTTTACTTCATTAAAGTCCACGCATTACATAAATGACTATACTTGGACTTGGGGGACTATTGTTATGTGTTGTCATACTTGGCCAACCTACTTGGGCCTATGGCGCACTCAATTCGAACCACGTGGCACTCTAGCCGAGGTGGCATGTATAGCCGAGGCCCTACATGCCGAGGCCCATATACCGAGACCTGTGAAAATAGCCAAAGTCCATATGTCGAGGCCCATATACCGAGGCCTGTGAAGATAGCCGAATCCCTAAAACGAAAATATTACGTGAGTGACAGAAGCCCTGAATCCAAAGCCGAAGTGGAAGCCTCCGAACCATGAAGGAATGTCTTCCACGATCACTTCTCCCAAGAGATCTTCTACATAAAGATCTTGTTTAAATGATTGATGGAACGTTTGTCATAAGTATACATGCCAAGTCTTGTCATTAGCATGGGGGTTTTGTATAAGCAATAAATGCGCAACAAGCTAGCAAGTCAAGGATGATGCTCAGGATTGGATGTTTGGATTAAAGAGATGAGGCCACGTGCCACTTCATCCAATGGTTGCCATTTTACATGTACCACTATAAAAACTTTCCTTGTGTAACATTAAAGGGCTAATGCAAGAATCAATATAAGAAACCATACTTTACTCTCTCTTTCATATTATCTTGCAACACAATACGAGTTCATACATATTTACATGCACATTCATGAGCACCGATTGGTAATTATTATACAATCGGATTACGAACATCCCGCCGGATTTCGAACGTTCTCATCCCGAGTAGTTGAGCTATTCCCACGCCCCCGATCCGTTCGTCCTAGACCGTCCACGTGTCTTAGTGTGTAGGACTTTCGCTCACGTGTGCACGGGTGGGTCCGACATCTGTTGACAACATTTTTTGGGGTCAACACAGCCTACAAAATGTATGTCCACATTGTCAAAGTGCTGCTCCCTTGTGTCTAACCATGCTTATGCTACAATTGTTGTACTCTTCGCTGCTGATGTCGTCATCCTCATCTTCATCGTCACCATCCTGGTCCTCTTCCATCGCATAAGCGGATCCTACTGTCTCGGCTAGAAGGTCCATCAAAGACGTCCTCACAACCACGGGCTTCTCCTCCGCTCCACCGTATTCATCTTCATCTTCTTTTGCAAGAAGAAACCATATTTTTCTCAGTATCAATGCGTGTGTTTGAGAGAAAGGGAGGAGGAAAAGGGCGCATCATGGTTGCATGAAATTAAATTGTGTGGACAAGGGAAAATGTAAATTCAAGCATTAAACATTCATGAGAATTGTTTAATGATATGTTTCATTTAAATTACGATACTTCGAACTTGGAGTCATTCAAATCGAAATATATTGGTGTTTGATGTGATAAGATAAAAAAATAAAGTGCATGTGCAATGTCCGCATTTCAAATCACTTGAAGTTCGAGATGTCGTGATTTGAATTGATGGTCCTACCACATGTGCATACATGACCATCCTATCATTTTTTTTTTTTTTTTATCAATTGAGCTGAAGAAAGTGGATATGTCTGTGAAAGTGATTTTAACATTTTCGAATTTTTGAATAAAGATGAAGCAATTAATTTTTTAATTTTTGGACAAAACTAATCTTGCAGTTTAACATCACAAGAGTGTCATGTGATATTGGATGTTAAAATAAATATTTTTGGTTCGCTAAGGACATGAGTGTGCGACAATCAAGGGTTGGAAACATAAGGATTGCACTTATAAAGGTTGAAAACGTGAGTTAAAGTTATTCCATGAATGCTGAAAAAGAAAAATGCATACCTCGTTCTCAGTAAATCCTATCGTTAAATGTCAACATATATAAATAATTTATTAGGAATATTGGAGCAAATGGCCCTTCACATGTGCCTCTGTGCATTTCTAGTCCTTATACAATTATATTTTGCCATTTTGGATACGTCCAATAACTTATAACGAACTAGATTTTAGTTTCTTGTTCTACCTAAATACAATTTAGTACCATCAAATTTACTTTATAAAACGAGCAGAAAAGGCCACCTTCAAAATATCAAACCAAATTTGACCATTCTCCCCTTCACCCCAACCCCCACTCCCCCGGCCAAAAAATAAATAAATAAATAAAATTTCCCAATGCCGAAACCAGCTATTGAAAGAAAAGTTCTACATAAAATGACAACGTTCCTAGATTCATTTCATTTTCCAATCACAGAATCAATTGACCTACAAAATGCAGAATCACAATGAAAGGAGTCAATCAATTCTTTTTATTTTCAGCGAATTCAATCACCAAAGGTACATAGGATCTTCTGGTGGATGATCAATGTCCTAAAATATTGTCAAGAAAAGCATCGAGATTCATTTTAGATGATCCTCCTTCAGCAATCGCTCGATGGCAGATTTCTTGGAGTTCTCTTGCCCTTGAACTCATTTCCCTCCTCTCTTTGCTCTCAAGATCCATAAACCGCTTTACGAGCTTAGCAATTTCATCTCGCCTCAATAAATCTCCTCCTCCGGCCTCTTTCTTCACATCCCACCCTGTTTTCCAGTCCTCGACAATGAACTTACGGATCGTCGTTTGATCCATTTGAATAGGAAGAGTCAGCAGAGGCTGCCCGGCAAAAATTCCTTCTATTGTAGAATTCCACCCGCAGTGAGTCCAAAATCCTCCAACCGAAGAATGGCACAACACTTTCAACTGTTCGCACCAAGGTAATATCATTCCTCGAATGTTGCATTTCTCTTTAAACCTTGCGGCATCCTCACGAGCCACCCATAAGTACCTAACTCCACTTTCTTCCAACCCTCCAGCAATTTCGTCCATTTGCGCACTCGAAACGGTAAGAAAACTTCCCAATGATACATACAACACTGAATTTGGAGGTTGAGAGCTTAGCCATTGCAAGTAGTGCGGATCATTTTTGGTCGTTGTGTAACGGGATGTCTTTTCGGGATTGAAGTATGGTACCATCGGCCCAAGAGAATAGACGGGATACAAAAATTCCCGTTTCAAAGCATTTATAACTTGAGGCTCGAGTTCAAATATAGAAGTGAACAAAAGATATTGTGCCTTGGACACATTGGAAAAAACTTGTAGCGCTAGATGAAGAAGCCGTTGATCCTTTTCACAGTAAAGCGACGGAAGATCTGCCAGACGAATCGAAGAAATACCCGGGATGTAATCGATACGTTCCTCTCCTCTTTCTACCTCAGCAAAAGATTAGCACATAACTCATTTCCATCAAAAAATTACAAGATCATTGATAAAAGGAAAACATAATGATAAGATAAAGAAATATGCAAATCTTGATTATTTGACACAACTTGTAAATTTTAAAACTTCACCATTTATCAAATAAATAAAAAATATATTATGTAAAAGGTAAAACCCAACATTCTTGGAATATGAAAATAATAAAAAAATCAGAACATAAAGAAGTATAGTTAACTTCTTCATGCTAGTTCCAAGTTTGAAGTACCATGAAGATAATCAATTTAGTCTGTAGTGGTCGGACTCTATGGGCTCAACTATTCGAGTAAGTGATTGAGTCAAGATTAGGTTATCAAACGAGTCGCCATTTTATAAATATATAGTAAAACAATAATCAAGGCAAAGAGGATAAAATGGTAAAGAGAAATCCATAATTCTAACGTAACATCCCCCGTCAAAAATTACAGTATTATAAACTTACCGGATAATTCGAAAGGGAAATGCCCATTTTGAACGATGAGGTCAAAGTAGTAAAAGCTCGAAAATACTAAAGATGGCATAGTCCAGTACGACGCCACTGGAATATTCCTCCGATTCCCGACCTCAATAGACCAATTCAAAAAAGTATCCGCGACAATGATGTGTACTGGCGATTGAAGCCGGTCGAGAAGCTTCTCAAAAGGCTCCTCTATTTTAGTTTGAGTAGCTCCCACAAAACCTACCTTGTCAGCTGCCCGACCCAACTCCGATGGCAAGATATTCGGGATTGTAGCAAAGTTAATGTTCAAAGGCTTCTCTTCCAAGCCTATGAGGTCGAGCCACTCTTCTGTTATAACGAAGGTGATTAAAAGTTTCAGGTTGTGGTTTGGAGAAGCAGCTGTGAGCATTTTGCAGAGGTTCATCATGGCGTTGATGTGGCCTCTTCCCGGGTAAGGGATGACTACCATGTGGCGGGATGTAATTGGTTCAGTTCTTTCTGAAGCCATGAAAGTCCTAGTGAAGACTACAGCACAACAGGTGGTGGTGGTGGTGGTGGTGACGGTAGCGACAGAGGAGGTATGAAAATTAGACGAGCAAGTACTTGTTAGTCACAGAGCTATCGCACGAATCAGGTAAATAGAGATTACACAAAAAGCGGTTATACAAAGAGCGGTTACACAAAGAGCTGTTACAAGGGTAATTACATTCCAACCTAACTTTTTGTTGAAACTTGAATGCATATTTTGCCTCAGTTTGACTCCGGTCTATGTGGTGTTAGGTAATAGGCCAAATGAAAGGTGAAATGAAATGACTAATTTAATTATATTTATCATTTAGAGTAATGTTATTTATTATCATGACGATGAAACATCGTTGATGTGGCGATCCATTATCACTTAACATTTTTCTCCCTTTTCAGACCATGTCTCCTTTCCCTCTCTCATAAAAATTGAACTGTCCAATTATATTATTCCACATAGATTATCACACCACCAATATTCCATGATCATATTGATAATAACATTATTCTATCATTTAATGCCACATTAGCATTATATGGACTAGGGTTATAGTCATAGTGGACTGAATAGCATTACGCTTCCCAAAAAGATCATTTTTTTCAAACTCATTTCTGATTGAATAATGTTTGTTGTAGTCGTTCACTACTGTAGTCAACAATCTCCACATATATGTCACGTGGGGATAATGCAACATTTCACTAACTGCAATATGTATGTCACGTAGGACGATTTTGGTAGTAAGTAACTGTAAATAGCATTACTCTTTTTCAATAACAAATTTTCAAGTAAAATAATTTTGAAGATAAACTCAAAATATTTTCCTATAGTTTAACCATTCATTCTTCAAAAAAATACTATCACAAAACCTATTATCCCAAAAAATGGGGCTTAAGCAGATGCTGTAATGGTAACTTTTTACACTTATATTTTCAACTCTTATCTTCAAATTTTATTAACTAACGCGTCTCGTCCTTAATGATGTTGAAAAAATTCATTAAAAAGATGTAAATCGTCTATCTTATTTTAAATAAACAAGATCAAATATAAATACAAAAGGTTCAATAAATTATTCTCCCATGACACTAAAATATTCGGACAGAATCGCTACCAGAGATAAAGGGCTTGTTTGGCATGAATTTTGAAAAGTTAAAAGAAGCTTTTAAAATTCAAAAAGATGCTTTTGGATATACTTGGTTAATTTTTATGAAAGTATTTCTTTAAGTTAGAAAAGCTTTTAAATGTAATCGATCCAATGTAGCTTACTCTAATAGGAGGTTCTTTCAAAGATTAATTTCCACCATCGCACCCTCCCTCCTCCCTTCATTTCCAAGGTTGTGATCTTTGCAATCCAAAATTCAGCAACGAAGCTAGAATATTTTGTTTCGATGGACAAAAATTATCTAGCAAAAATAAATATAAGTAATATAAAATAATAACACTATTATTACTTTCATCCCCAATATTGTAGGATAATTTATTACCTTAAATCACTGAATCTTTCATGTTAAATTATTAAGAAATTCAAGAATTATAGTGGAAGCGTACCTGAATCAGACATGACTATTTGTAATAATTGAATCATCAGGTATAGTATTCCAAATTCACACACTGCCCGTAATTCTCTCTAGCGTTTGAGAGACAGAATATAATGAGTAAAAGATACGTGTAATTTGAGGACCATAACCGTATTTATATAGCGATACCTTTTGACCTAATTTGGTCCATCATAGAATTAGGACTTGGGTCCGGTATCTACACACATGTAAACCCACATATTAATTGGATGCATAATGGCCCAAAATCGAAGCCTTATTAGATCATTTAAATTGGGCTCAATCGAATTCGACAGTATTTAATTTAATACACAATTATTCACACATACAAGCCCACATGATCGATTAAAAATTCCTTACAATATCCCACTTGGGCTATATGTGTCACCTTATAATTGTGCACTAAATATAACCTTATAAGTACTCAAAATTTTGCTATCATTACTGAATGTATCCCCAAAAAATTCCGCCCATCAATAGGATCAAAGCGGCTTTCGTTACTTTCATGTGGCTAAACCCATCGATGGTTACGTATATCGATACAACAGAATGACATATATTAAGCGTGGATGTTCACCATGAAAATTACATGTGATGTGATCTGTCACATGCCTATTTCCAATTGGTCCACCTTAATACTTTAGTGAAATCATTTTAAACAAGTTCAGAGATAATAAACCAAATAACTAAAAATAACTTTAACCATAAACCATATCCAAAATAACAGTACATGTATCCAATATGAAAAGCAAAAATACAAACTCCGACTGAAATTAAATATCCTCAAGAGACATTACGCCCATATGAGCAGTGTGCTCATGAAAGACCTTGGGTATTAATCCCTTAGTAAGCGGATCCACAACCATGGAGTTTGTCCCAATATGCTCTATTGACACCTGTCCACTCTGAACTCTTTCTTTAACAGCTAGGAACTTGATTTTTATATGTTTTGACTTTGTCGAGCTCCTATTGTAATTGGAATACATGACTACTAATTTATTGTTACAAAATATCTTAAGCGATCTTTCTATACTGTCCACAATGCGCAGCCCGGTGACAAAATTATGCGGCCATATTTTAATGATTTGATACCTCATAACACGCTATAAACTCCTCTGCCATGGTGGAAGTAGCTATGAGTGTCTGCTTAGCACTCTTTCAGAAAATATCACCTCTAGCAAGTAGGTAAATATAGTTTGAAGTGGATTTCCTATTATCTTGGCATCCCGCGAAATCGAAATCAGAATAATCGACGATCTCCAACTGATCCAATCTCCTATATGAGCATGTAGTCTTTTGTTCTCTGTAAATACCGCATGACCCGTTTGTCTGCTTTCCAATGATCCATTCTCGGGTTACTTAAATATCTCCCTAGCATCTCAACAATGTACGCTATATCCAGACGCATACAAACATGATCATGCATCAGACTCCCTGTAGCTGAGGAATAAGGAATCTTCTACATTTCTTTAATTTCCAAGTCATTTTTAGGGCACTGACTTAAACTAAACTTGTCTCCTTGAGCCACAGGGGTGTCACTTGGTTTACAATCTTGCATATCATATCTTTTAAGAACTTTGTCGATATAGCTCTTTTGTGATAATTCAAGAATACCTCGAGAACGATCTCGGTGTATTTGAATTCCTAACACAAAAGAGGCATCACGAAGATCTTTCATCTCAAAATTCTTTGTTAGAAATCTCTTGATTTCGTGCGATAAGTCAATATTGTTGCTGGCAAGCAATATGTCATCAACATATAAAACTAGAAAAATATACTTGCTCCCACTGAACTTGTGGTATATACAATCATTGACCAAATTCATCTCAAAATCAAATGAGATGATCACTTGATAAAACTTGTAATACCATTGACGAGACTCTTGTTTGAGTCCATAGATGGATTTCTTTAGTTTACAAACCATTTGCTTTGCATCATTCGATACAAAGTTTTTTGGTTGTACCATATAAATTGTTCCATCGATGTCACCATTGAGTAACGCTGTCTTAACATCCATCTGATATAACTCAAGATTGAGATGCGCTACCAATGTCATTATAGTCCTGAAAGAGTGTTTCGAAAAAACCGGAGAGAAGGTCTCTTTATAATCGATGCCTTCTTTTGTGTAAAGCCCTTTGCGACAAGATGAACCTTATGCCTCTCTACATCACCCTTCGAATCCCTCTTGGTCTTAAATATCCATTTGCAACCAATGGGTTTCGTACCTTCAGGTAATGGAACGAGGTTCCATACGTCATTGTCCTTCATGAATTTTATCTTTTCATTCATGGCATCGAGCCACTTTTGAGAGTTAGAACTTTTCATTGCTTGACGGAAGTTGATCGGATCATCTTCCACTATTCCAATGTCAACTTCATGTTCTTGGAGAAATACGATGTAATCATCCGAAACTGCACTTCTCCTATCTCTAGTGCATCTTCTTAATGACATTGGTTCTTGAGGCTATAGAGTTTGTTCTTTTGGAACAATTTGTTGATGTTGAGAGGGAGATATGACATTGTCTTGATCCGAAGTTTCTTCTTAAACAATGTCAGGGATAGAAACCTGATCATTGTCAATGGCAATTGGAAGAATTTCAACATATTCATCTTCAAAGACAAAGCCTGTAACCCTTTCTCCACAAACTCAATATCCTCAAAGAACCGAGTATTTCCTGTCTCAATTTCCTTAGTTGTAGGATCATAAAACTTGTAACCCTTGGACCTTCAGAATATCCAATAAAATGGCAATTGATGGTTCTTGCGTCCAGTATTTTTTCATTTGCCTCATAGGGCCTCACCTCAGCTGGACACCCCCAAATATGTATATGCTTCAAATTAGGCTTCTTGCCCATCCAAAGTTTATATGGGGTTTTCTCAGTGGCCTTAGTTGGAACTCTGTTAGGTATATATGCTGAAGTCTTTAATGCTTCACCCCAGAGAGATTCTGGTAAAGTAGAATGACTAATCATACTCCTCACCATGTCCTTAAGCGTTTTGTTTCGTCTCTCAACAACACCATTCCTAGTGGGGGAACACGACATAGTGTACTGTGGGACAATATCGCATTCCTCTAGGAATTTAGCAAATGGTTCCGAACTTTGTTCACCTGAACCGTCATATTGCCATAGTATTCATCCCCACGATCAGATCTGACGCTTTTAATCCTTTTGCAGAGTTGGTTCTCAACTTCGACTTTATAGTTTTTGAACACATCCAGTGATTGTGATTTTTCATGAATAAGATATATGTAGTCATATCTAAAAAAGTCGTTTATGAACATTATAAACTATTGTTGACAATTCCAAGAACCCATAGGGAATAGTCCACAAATATCCATATGTCTAAGATGTCCGAAGTCCTATTAGGTTGAAATCTCCTTTTATTGATTTGTTTTCCCTTTCTACAGTTGACACACAAATCATAATCTGTGAAGTCAAGAGAATCGAGAATCCTGTCAGACACAAGTCTCTTAATTCTCCTTTTAGAGATGTGACCTAATCTCTTGTGCCACAACGAGGTAGAATTCGCGCTGGTTAATTTTTGCTTTATACCTCGAGTACTTATATGCAATGATTCATTAAAAGAAGCAATTGTATCAATTGAATAATTATTATCATAACCCGATAAAGAACAAAAATCAACCAATTTTGAATTATAAAACAAACTGAATTTTCCATTTCCAAATGAACAAGAATAACCAAATTTGTCTAAAACAGAAATAGAAATCAAATTTCATCTAAAAGACGTACAATAAATGTCTCAACAAGATTCAAAAAAATCCAATTTTAACAATAATCTAAATTTTCATATTGCCTCTACTTCCACCTTCTTGCCGTTGCCAGCATAGATATATCTTTCGCCATCACTTGGTTTTCGACAACTCAGGCAACCCTGCATAGACATACTGATGTGAGTTGTTGCACCAAAATCTATCCACCAATATGTCTAGATATCGAAGTTAAATTAACCTAGAACAAACCAAATGAAGAAGAATACATTTCTTTACATGCCATGCGTGGTAATTAGTGCAACTCTTCTTCTTATGACCTGCAACTCCACAGAAGAAACAATCACCTTCAGTTGGTTCCTTATGTTATTTCTTTTGAGGTGCTGTACCCGCAGCTTCCTTAATAATTTTCCTTTTCTTGTTCTTTTTGTCTTTAAAGGTGGTGGCTAAATAAGCACTTTCTGCCTTCTCATGCTTCAATATTTCCTCTTCCTGGACATAGTATGAAATAAGCTCATTAAGGGACCATGAGTCCTTTTGACAGTTGTAGCTCACCTTGAATTGACTGAAATGTGTCGGAAGGGATATCAGAACCAAATGTACTAACAAGTTTTCGGATAAATCCAACTTGAGTGCCTTTAGTTTTGAAGCAATGTGAGACATTTCCATAATGTACTCCCAAATATTTCCTTTCTTTTTATACCTCATTGAGACAAGGTTTGCCAAAAGTGTACTTGTTTCAGCCTTTTCATTTTTGGCAAGCCTTTTCTCAAGATCCTCAAGGAAACCCTTAGCCGTAGTCACCTTATCAGACATAGTGCCCCGGAATGCTTCTTGAATAGCATGCTTCATGACCATTAACCTTATGTGGTTCGATCGTTCCCACTTTTCCATCTCCATCTTGTCATCAGAGATGCTCTTATCAGTAAGTACAGTAGGTTGATCGACCCGTAACGCAAGGTCCATGTCCATGACTCCGAGAACAATCATTATGTTCTCTTGCTTTGCCCTGAAGTTTGTGCCATTTAGCATTGTAATTGAATTGGCAGCAGAACCTGAAACTGAATTAGAGAACGATTATTATGAATAGTTCACATGAATATTTTTAATATGCAAATAATAATATTCTCAAATAGTGTTAGGGCCCATCACAAGATACCTAGCACAACATCAATATCTAGTATTTGGATAAAAATATTGACTTGTAAGTGGTACTTTTGGCATAGTGATCAAACATTGACAATAAAACAATGTGCCAATCAATAAACCTTTCTTTGAATCGATTTATTGATCACACATTAAACCAAATAATTGTTACATGTTTATCATCATAGGTGCACGTGTATTCGACTAAATATTGACATTCCTTTGGGCCGACCAATATTCTCATGAATAACATATGCACAAATACATTTTAATATTCTAAGTTAATTAATTTCCACAAGAGATGTTGCTTAGCAACATATTGCTTCAATTAACTAACTTTCGAACATTATATCTCTTAAAAGATTCCTTAGTACCAAAATTTGAAAAAAGAGAATCACCAATTTTGCACATTTGATTTAGTTTTAAACTTTAGGGGCCTTAGGATTAATAATTCAAAACTTTAAGGGGAAAAATTAATTAATTCCAAACTTTAGGGGTTGAAATTAATAAACTTGAAACTTTAGGGACCACAATTAATTAATTCAAAACTTTAGAGGATCAATTAGAACAAATTTAAAACTTTAGGGGCCAAAAATTGACCAATTCAAAACTTTAAGGATCAAAATTCGAAATTTTGAAACTTTGGAGGTCAATTTGAATTAATTAAAAACTTTTGGGGGCCAATTATAATTAATAATTAAAGTTTGAGGGCTTTAATTATAAAATTCAAAACTTTAATGGCCCAAATTAATTAATTTTTAAACCTTAGGGACTGAATTATTAAATCCAAAACTTAAAGATCCAAACTTGAATATACCTTAAATGTTAGGGACTGAAACCTTAATTTTATAACCCTAACTCTAATTGCAAGTAGGGGCCTCAAGTTATCCAATTTACATGTGAGGTCTCCGTCCCCAAAATTTACATAAATTGAAAACCTAAAAAAAGTTCCTTGGCGCCGCCCGAAGCAATAGCGCCAGCCCATGGGCAATGTCGGCTGTGCTGTAGGAGCGCAAAGCTGCTGCCTAGCAGCTCGAGTTGTTGCAGCCGGCTGCTAGCCCTGCCGACAACAACCCGATTTTTTTTAATCCCAAAAATCTGAATCTAAAACCAAAAATCCATAATCTGAAATATTCTCAACCATTAATCTGAATAATGAAAGATAATAACGAAAAATATACCGAATAGTTTTCCAATTCAACAAAACTAAATCCAAAACTGTCAAATCTGAAAAGTTCATAAAATATTGCAAGAATCAAATAAATTATTCGATTCTTAATGATTCAACATGAAAAGATTCTGATATCACTTGTAGGATAATTTATTATCTTAAATCACTGGATCTTTCATGTTAAATCATCAAGAAATTCAAGAATTATAGTGGAAGCGTACCTGATTAAGACATAGTTATTTGCAATAATTGAATCCTGCGGTATAGTCTTTCAAATCTACACGCAGCCCATACTTCTCTCTGGCGATGGGCGACAGAATAGAATGAGCAAAAGATACGTGTGATTTGGAAACCATAACTGTATTTATATAACGATACCCTTTGACCTAATTCGGCCCATCATAGAATTAGGACTTGTGCTCGATCTCAACACACATATAAACCCACACTTTAATTGGATGCATAACGGTCCAAAATCGAAGCCTCATTAGATCACTTAAATTGGGATCAACTGAATTCGATAACATTTAATTTAGTACACAATTATTCACACATACAAGCCCACATGATCAATTAAAAATTCCTTACAAATATCACTTTCAATTTCAATATCCCTTTCATCTTGAGCAACCACACCGATATTATTACATTTCTTTCTATCAATATTTTGATCTTTAATAAAAATTGAAGATTTTCTTTTAAAATATCTCTCCATAACCGTTACACCGAATTGAATACTACATAAATAAAAATTTACAGTGTCATTAAAAATGTATATGAGAAATAAATAGTTTTAATTTAAAGAAAATCAAACAAATGCTAAAATGGAGTGTTAATAACTTCGAATAGATTATAGCGTAGAAATCTCGTTTCTCGAATGAAAACAAAAACCCAGTAAAGTGGAGCTCTTGATGCCAAATTATTGAGCTTAAAACCTAAAATAAAAAAAAATAAAAAAATAAAAAAAAAAAATAAATAAATAAATAAATAAATTTCTCCAGATTTCGGTGGTCTTCTCTTTCTGGCCAAATCCAGATTTTTCTACATATGACGGTGAACTTAAAAGCTTCCATATGCATAGGGTTAACGGTAGTGGTAAGAAAGAGAGGAGCAATTTGCAAGTGCCTTAGCGGTAAGAGAGGCAGGGAGAAAGTGACATTTTGATTTAGGGAGCACAATTAAATTTGGTACAAATCAGACACTTTGTTCTTGATTTTCGAATGATTAATACTTGATCCGAAAAATGCAGATCTACATTTAAAAAATATTTTTTCATTAATATTTTGTTCATCATTTTCATCCATTTGATTTCGAACAGTCATTTTATTAATATTTTGATCATTATAAGAAAATGCATATTTAAATTTAAAAAATTTACAGTGTATTTGATACAAACAATCAATTCAAGTAATTGTTAGGAAAAAAGTATTACCAGTATTCAGTACTAATAATCAATCAAATACACACAATTCGTTAAATATAAGTTAAATTGAATATAATTAGTTGAGGCACATTCTATAGACGCAAATAGAATATGAGAAAATGCAAATTTAAGTTCTAATTAATTGAAAATTTGATTGGAAGGTGAAAATTTGTTGTAAATGTGATAATTTGTAGAAAAATTATAGACAAATTTTAATAACTTAGAAGTGTTAAGATTTTGGTAAAATGTGTGAGAGAGGTGGTAAGATAGAGCAAGAGATAAGAGAAAATTTCAAATTTATTATAATTTTGTACTGTTTGGTGGGGATTAAAATCGAATTTTTAGTAAATTTTGATATAAGTTAAAAAGTTATTAATACCATGAAATATATTATTAAAATTAATTGTTGTGTGTGTGTGCGCGCGCGCGCCAGTGGAGAGAGGAGTAAGTTTAATTCCTTCAAGTTTTTCTCCCTTTTTTGTTAATATGAAAAACATAAAAAAAAAATAAAATTTGGGTGGTTGACCATTTTGCCCAAGTGTGCCTCCTGCCCTGCCTATATGTCCATTTAACTTTCATCGTAATATTTTTCAGGGTTCCAGGCAACAGAAGGTAGCCTTTCAACAACGTTAACTTACAGTAGCAGCAAATTTATGTGCTGTTACCTCAATAAAAATGTGAAAAGAATGAGGAATAACGAGGCGATCTCTGCTTTCCCTTTCAATGAGTTAAGATAACTATTTATGGGCATTTATCTGTTGCAAAATACCGATCTTAGCGTTCGACTAGAAACTTTTGAAATCTACATTTTAAAACGACGTGGCTACCTACATTTTTACCTGCTGCCTGCACGGCTTTTCGACATATCCATTTGTTGGATGAAATTGTGATATGGGGGGTGGAGTTCGTTAAGAAATGAAGTAAAATTGTTATTTAATCAAACCGATGTTATGAAACCTCTAAGTTTAGTCGCATAATCCACATTGAAAGAGTTTTTAGTGTTTCATTTCTAAACAATTCATTTTTCCTCAAATTTCTACAGATTTTTGGAATTCACAATTTTTATCAAATTTTCAACCATATATTTCATAAACTTTTATCCGAATCTTCTAAAAATCCAATTTTTATCCAAATCAAACTTGGGCTAACTCTTCAAAATTGAACCAAGCATCAGTACCCAATAATTACATAATCTCCCAACTAAAAGAAGCTTAACAAAACTTGGCATCATCAAACTACTAAAGTACCTAGTCATTCATCATCCACATCAACCTAAGAACATACCAGAAAAGAAAGCATAAAAGATAACAAAACAATTCAAATTGCCCCTAGAAAAGCAGAACAAAAAAAAAAACTATTGGGCGATTTTAAGGTGAAATTTTTTGGATGATCAGAAAATATCAAGAATTTCCAAGATGTAATTGTTGCAGAGTGGGCAATTCCCTTTTTGAAAACAAAGCTCCCTTGAACATAGCCTGCAAAATGTATGTCCACAATGTATAAATGCTGCTCCCTTGTGTCTAACCATGCATATGCTACAATTGTTGTACTCTCCACCACCGCCACCGCGGTCGTCATCCTCATCTTCATCGTCATCATCCTCGTCCTCTTCCATCACATAAGCCGATCCTTCTGTCTCGGCCAGAAGGTCCATCAAAGACATCCTCACGGGTTTCTCCTCCGCTCCTCCCCCATCATCGTTCTCATCTTCATTTTTGCTTTCGCCCTTCGCAGAAATGGGAGTTTGATCAGAATCGTCATCTTCATGTCCATCTAGACCCATATTTCATAAACTTTTATCTGAATGTTCTAAAAATCTAATTTTTATCCAAATCAAACTTGGGCTAACTCTTCAAAATTGAACCAAGCATTAGTACCCAATAATTACATTATCTCCCAACTAAAAGAAGCATAACAAAACTTGGCATCATCAAACTAGTAAAGTACCTAGTCATTCATCATCCACATCAACCTAAGAACATACCAGAAAAGAAAGCATAAAAGATAACAAAACAATTTAAAATGCCACTAGAAAAGCAGAACAAAAAATAAAACTATTGGGTGATTTTGAGGTGAAATTTTTTGGATAATCAGAAAATATCAAGAATTTCCAAGATGTAATTGTTGCAGAGTGGGCAATTCCCTTTTTGAAAACAAAGCTCCCTTGAACATAGCCTGCAAAATGTATGTCCACAATGTATAAATGCTGCTCCCTTGTGTCTAACCATGCATATGCTACAATTGTTGTACTCTCCACCACCGCCACCGCGGTCGTCATCCTCATCTTCATCGTCATCATCCTCGTCCTCTTCCATCACATAAGCGGATCCTTCTGTCTCGGCCAGAAGGTCCATCAAAGACATCCTCACGGGCTTCTCCTCCGCTCCTCCCCCATCATCGTTCTCATCTTCATTTTTGCTTTCGCCCTTCGCAGAAATGGGAGTTTGATCAGAATCGTCATCTTCATGTCCATCTAGACCCCTTGATCTTCTCATTGTTAAAGAATTCGTGTGCTCAAATTTTCCGCTAGCTCTGCTCATTTTTCTCTCCATTGCTCGTCTCATATTTCTCTCCACTGTCTGGCTCACATTTCTCTGCAAACTCGGAGTCCTGTTTCCTCGATTTGACATCAATTCCATGTCCACATCCGGCACTGCCGAAATATCCGGTGGAGCCGACTCGCCCGAGTTGGAGGAGAATCGGGTCGAGGCACGACGCGCCATCAACCGATTCCGATTACTACTCGTATCATTGGCGTGCTGCCGAGGATTGATGGGGACGTCGGAGGTGGGGATGTGCATGGTGGATGTCCAGGCGGAGCCGGAGCGACTGCGGCGGAGGCGGAGCTTCTCCCTTAAATGCCGCCAGCTCATTTTACTGTCCTTGCCATATTCATACGTTGGGTCGTCACCTATTACGTCAAAAAGTAACCTGTTCGATCCGGATCTCTTCGGTGATTCCGTATTACCGGCGCTCCGACCGCCATCACCACCGGTTTCCATTCTCAAATAAGTTGCCAAAAATGTGATCAAATTGTAAAAGCACTTAAGAAATTGGGAGTTTTTGTCGGGCGAGAAAGAATTGGCAGGGATTAAGCAATAATTAATCAGAAAAGAAAAACAAATGAAAATGAAAATGGGTGATTAATTGTATGAGATCCGAAATTGCTACAGCTTTTGCATGCATGTGTAAGAATGGAAGCAAATATTAGTGCAGTTTGCAAGAAGAGGTGTTATAAACCTCTCTCTTTCTCATTGCCATGCGAGAGAGTGTGTTCAAGAGAGAGGAAAAGGGCGCAATTGGGGCATGGCCGCATGCTACCATTAAATTGCGTGGACAGTTAGCGGTTAGTCATTTCCCGACGGAAAATGTCAACTTAAACGTTAAGAACTATGAATTATTCTTCTCAAACAAGGTAGGCACCCTGCCAATGGGGGACATGTGTCCCCCCGAAAAAATAAGGCCCGTGTGACCCTGTTTATGTAGTAGAACCGAGAAATTATTCCTCTTTATTCGGGTCATATAGGCCCTGGCAGGGGCGGACCCACTTGAGGTCGAGTGGGGTCAGCCGCTCCACTCGATTTTCAAATTTTTGATTTTTCTTGAGGTTTTTTCAGGTTTTTCATGTTTTTTCCTACAATTTTTTGGTTTCGCCCCCACTGAATTTTCATCCTGGGTCCGCTCCTTGGCCCCGGTAATGCCCGGGTCCACTATGGCCACATATAGCCCCCGTTTGACCCCTATTACTTGAAAATGAAAATGGGAGGAATAATATTGTTTAGAAAAATGAGTGGCTGAAAAAAAAAGAAAATTTTTCGATTTACGTGTAATATTATTTTATGGAAGATTGTATGGTTGAAATAGAAAAGAGAAAAATGTAATATAATGTAATTGAATTTAATGGGGATCAAACGTAGGCATAATGTAGCGGGGCTGAAACATTAAATGCTAACATGATACTCGTGTGATGTCATGGTTGAGTTGGAGAAAATTTTTAATGGGATATTTCTACATGCTCTACTTAAATCAAGATATCTCAGATCTCGATCTATTCAAATTACCATATCTTGGTGTTCATGATGGTAAGGGAATAGGTGTACAACGTCCAGGTATCGCTATTTGAATTGATGGTCCTACCGGTGCATGTAGGACTAGCCTATCAAAACTTCTCTCCACTGAGTTGGAGTAAGTGGATATGTTTTATAAAAGTGATTATATCGTATTTGAATTAGTGAATATTTAATTTGCTTTTTTTTGGACAAAATTGCTCTTGCAGTTCTACATTATACGAGTGTTATGTGACCAGTTAATGTTCAAGATATAATTTTTGTTAGCTGAGCACATGAGTGCAACGATGAAATGTTGAAAACTTATATGTCACACTCACAAAGGTTGGAAAGTGCAGGTGAATAATTTATCATACAGTTGCCGAATAAGAGGTTAATGTTTGGCTAAGCTTAAAATGTTAACATATATTAGTAATTTTTCAGGATTTTTGGCGAAAATGATCCAAAACCTATGCCTTTGTATGTCTTTGATCCCTAACTTTTAATTTTTAGCAAAGATATCTTTAACCTATGCTTTGGGTGCCTCAATGGACCTTTAGACATAGTCCATTAGTTCAGTCTATGGCTTTCACATTCATTTTATACCAGGGAAAACTTGGAAGAAAAATTTTTGAGTGACTCACTTGCAAAACTAAAGGCATAGTTTGATCGAATCTATCCCAGAAAGGACTTTTGAGCACCTAAAAGAATAGAGACATCTCCGTCAAAAATTAAAGGTTATGAACCAAAAATGTAACAAGGTTAAAGGCTAGAGAATCTTTGCTACAAAATAATTTATTTATTAATGACTGGACTGTTGTTTTTGTTTCGCGCGGGTTCATCGCTAACAATTAAAAGGGATAAGACGATTGTGTAAAGGACAAACCTCTTGAGACAAAGTCCCAAAAATGGGTGTTCTTTATTGGCGATGACTTTATAATTGGAAATTAAAAACAGAATGCCTCCAAGGAGCGCAAGCACACGAGTTACTGAAAGAAGTGTTTAAATCTAAACTAAGAAATTTAAAATTATATGTTCTCTGTTCGAGAGTTTTTTATTCGAGTTCTTTTTACTCTATGTTTTTTCTTCTTTTTATACTCCCTGAATGATCTTTTGGTGATCAACCGCCTAAAAACTGTTTGATCGTTCTATAACTGCCCACTTTTCTCGTAATAGCCAACTTGTCATGGAACTACCTTTTTTAACTGCTGCTATTAGTCTTTGTCGTTCAACCGTTTTCGATTGAATTCCTTGAATCGTGAAACGTGATAGGGCTGCTTAATAACTGTTTTGATAACCGCGCTTCTTGATAACCACAACACTTTATGTTTGCTAAGACCTTGGGTGACTCAAAGGTTTGGGCGAGAATAGAGTAGCAGTTCTGGGCGACTGCATGGCACTTCATTCGCTCAGATCTTGGGCGATTTGCAAGCTTGGGCGATGGTGTTACCGCGTTCATGGGCTTCCCTATTTGGGCCTTCATCCTAAATTGTCTGATTGGACTTCGTTCTTTGGGCTATCTGATTTGGGGATCCTCCAATTGGGCTTCATTCCTTGGGCCGTTTGATCTGGGCGAAATTTTTATGTGTCAACAATTACTGCCCAATATGGCAGAATTAATACTAATTATTAAATTTTGCCATATTCACTTTTGTGTTTCTAGCAACATTCGAAATTCCCAAAAATTTCAATCATTGTTTTCTTCCATAGCTTTGAAAAGGTGCGACGTTTTGCAAATCGTTATAACCCCCAAATACGCCATTTCACTGCACCATTAAATCACGACTCACTTTTTCGCGTTTCTCTCCCACAATTTATTGTTCATCTCTTTGCTTCCCTACTACGTAACTCTAAAAAAACTCCGTTCCGTCCCTAATGGCTACTTCACAGTCTCAATCTGGCGACTCCTTTAGTTTTGATGACTTTCAGAAACTCCTTAATTGTCCATATATAACTCCGAACTTTCTCGCATCCGCCAATGTCGAACTCAATGAGTTCTACCTAGGTCCTTTCTTCAACAACGCAGAGGCGGTCGAACAAGCGGCGGTGGGCCAGCTGTTTCCTTGTACTCAAGGCCCTCCATTTCTAAACTCTCTGCCGCTGGGGTAATACCTTTGTTTTCCCTCTTGGTTCCATGTCTATTACTTTAAGGGATGTTGGGGCCCTAGTGAATCTGCCACCTTTGGGTGATAACATTTTTCCCGGTATCTTGGTTTCTGGTGGCGCTCCAAAATTTGGTAAAACCCTCACCGAGTCTTATTCAAGCCTGCAAATCCTTCATAACCATTCGAGCGCTGAGCCTTCCCATACTGAGCAAGTGGCCTTTCTTCTAGTTTGGCTTTGTAAATATATTTTGTGTGTGCCAAGCATAAAGCCCTCCCTGAGCTATTTACCCATAGCACACGAATTGGCGCGTGGCAGGCCTCTGAATTTATGTTCTTTCTTTTTGGCTGCCCTCTATAGAGGCATGGCCTCTCTTCAAACTCAATTGAAGAATGGTACATCTCCCACTGGCAGTGGACCTCTTTGGTTCACTCAACTGTGGTTGAGATCCTATTTTCCATTGCTTGGTGCTCCATCAATTTCTCGTTCTTCTGCTAGCTGCTATGGGCTAGCCATTGAGCCCCTGGCTCCTGTAAATATGTTTAGAAGGGATATTTTTTCATTCTTTTATTCTTTGGATTCAATCCCTTCATTCTTTCCTTTTCCTCCCTTTTTGACTCCAGACTATGTGCATCCTCCCGCCATTATAGACAGCGCTAGCAATTCTCTGCTCATTTGGATCCAGTTTTTAACTTGGAGGGAGTTATTTCATGATATTTTGACTAGGACCAATGCCAAGGCAGGGGTAGAAATATATACTCCCCAATTTTTTGCTCGTCAACTTGGTTTCGGCCAAACCTAGCCTGTTCCTCCTTGCTATTCAAGGAACTTGATAGACCGCTTCCATATTATTAATAAGGCGGAGGCAGAGGTTATAAATGCTCACAATCTTCTTTTGACGAGCCATTTTCATTAGCTCCCTTCAATTCTAGCCATGTCATCCATCCCCTTTTTGAACAACTCTGACCGTCAGTGAAGCGCAGATTGTTTGCGACAGATGCCAATCGTGCCTTTCATTCACTGGACCAACCGAGCATTTCTTCCCCTCCTCCTGTTTTAGTCATTCCTTTGCCCATCCGGAGTCCTTCTCCTCCTCGTCACGCTAAACAGTCTGCTCATCCATCTTCTTCTCTCCCTGCCAAGCCTACTGCAGCCAAGAGTGCCCCCAGTCGTAAACGGTCAGCCTCAGCATCTCCCATTCTGGAGGATGATGTTGATGATGATGATGATACCCCTCTTATCATCAGGAGGATGGTAATTAAATTGGTTTACTCGCAAGCATACTTTTCCATACTTGAAGCTTTTCTGTGTGCTGATGATTTATTTGGTCTTCTCAGAAAAGTTTAGCCTCTCCTTTAAAGGTTTTGGCATCGACAGCTCCTGCTCCATTATCCTCCGCTGAGGCTGCCTCATCCAAACCAGCTGATGATGGGACTACGTTTAAAGAGACATCTTCAGTCACAGAATCCTCATCACAACCAATGGACGAGCCACCTTCCTCCCAGGGCGTCAACCCCCCAAATATTGAAGCAGAAGGTAATTCAGTTTTTTGATGCTTTACCTTTGCTTGTGCTATTGGTTTCTGATTTGTTGCTTTTGAGTTCTGCAAATGCTCCTATGAGTTTGCCCGTTGTGGCAACATCTTCTCGCTCAGACAAGGGGAAGTCCTCGCGAATGATGGAGCCACAGGTGGCAGCCTTGGCTGAGGATATGCCATCTTCCAAGATTATTGATGAGGTAATCTTTGCTTCACTTTTATTTCCATCTTGTTCATTGTAGTGAGAATCTTCAATATTGGCAATTTTCTTTGCAGGATGCTAATAAGATTGTGCATTCCATCCAAGACTTGTTCGCTTCCTGGGGGCAAGTCAAGACATCTCGTCCTGCTCCATCTGGTCATCCTACTACTTCTTCAAAGGAAGATATGAAATTCCTCAAGCAGTCGATATTTGAGTACGTGTCCTTCATGGATATGGACATTGGTAAGGCTAGTGTTGTCAGGCATAAGGATAAACTTGAGCATTTGAATGCGAAGTTGGAGCAAGCACTGACACTTCCGTCGCTCAATCTTTCTGCTGATTTTAAAGCAACGTTGAAAGTTATCCATTCCGAGGTCCTCTCTTTGCTGGCCAAGAATGTTGAACTGAAGGCCAAAAGTACTCAATATCTTCGCGCCGTATCTGAAAAAGAGTCTTTGCGTTTGGAGATCAACAAAGCTGAGGACGAGTTTAAAGAAATCTCTTCCGAAGTCATGATTGAAGACTCTTTGATGGCTGGCTTGGCAGCTCAGATGAAGGAACTTCAAGCCAAAATGGACCACTGCAATGCGAGAATGGCTGCTAAAAAGCGTAACGCCTCCCAGGGAATTGAGCGAACTAAGTCTTTGGTCGAACAGTACAAGAAGTTGAAAGTTGATGATGATATCGTGGCCGAATTGAACATCACTTCCTCTCGACAGAAGAGGATTGGGAAAAACTTAGGGAACGAATTTGTTCGATATGGGGTGGATTGTAATTAAGACATATGACGCCTTAACTTTTTCTTTTTGTAATTTCGCATTTGACTTTCCCTTTGTAACCTTGTTCATCATTAATGAACATATATGTTAACTTTTTGTGCATTTATTTGACGTTTGTCTTTTAATCATCAATTCTTCAAGCATTTAACTGTTTTGTGCTAGAAATCTTGTACATTTTTTCTTGATATTTCCACCTCTTTTCCCAAGACTTTGGGCTATTTAATTCCATTTACTAGGCAGAATGTGGCTGCTCATATTCTGTCTCTTCATCTCCACCCCCCTATAAATGTACGTATGCTTCGTACTTTCCATCTTCCATCTTCATTTTTATTTTCTTCTTCGAAACTAATTTGCTGCCATTGTTTGGCATTCTGACAACCAATCCAAAACCTTCATCTTCTATAAAAATGGATTGTTTGGTCCGCCCATTTTACTATTTGCCTTGATGTCACCTTTGGTATGGGAGGTATAAGAAATATTATTTGGCCAGCAGTAAAGTTTTTCCCATCAAAGTTCTTTCCATCGTCTCTTTGTCCTTTACAAGGAGTTTAATGATAGAAGGCAATTTTTGGGATGCTTGCGGGCCACCTTGCTTGCTGAGAGTGTTTCTCAGTCTCTTTGCCTGCCATTGCAGCGATGCATTTAGGAAGGCGGTGCGAGGCCAGTCCACCCTCTTACTCAGCGGTCGATCGGGAGATTAACTTACTTTTAATTGTAGCTTGTAGGGCATCTATTATTTGTATCTTGCAACTTTGTAATGAACGTTTGATAATAAAGGACTTTATTCGAACGTATTTCGCTCTGACCTTGTTATCTTTAATCGTTCAACATGTTTTGATCACGCTTTTATCTGTTCACATTCTCATAAAGAAGGAACATATTTTTGTCGTTAATGAATCTCACGTGCTGGGTGCCATCTAAATCTTCCAAATGATATGCTCCATTGGGTAACACGCTGTTTATTTTGTATGGTCCTTCTCAATTGAGCGACCATTTCCTGTACTTTGGATCCTTGCTATCCAAAGGGAGTATTATTTTCCAAACTAATTCGCCCATACCGAACGACTTGACTATGACTTTTTTATTATAAAACTTAGTCATTCTTTGTCTTTAAACTTGCAATCTATCTAAGACGTCCAACTTTAATTCGTCCAACCCCAATAAATTTTGAACTAGTGATTCAGTATACTCGTCATCATTTAACTTATGTTGCAAGCACACTCTAATCGATTGTACGTTGATTTCCATAGACAAAACGGCCTCCTGTCCATAAGTAAGTTGGAAAGGAGTAATTTTGGTACTTGACTGAATTGATGTTCTATAAGCCCATGAGGCCTTATTCAAACATTCGTGCCAATTTCTGGTATTTTCATCTATCATCTTTCTGATGATATTTTTTAGAATCTTATTAGAAGATTCTGCTTGTCCATTGAATTGAGTGTAATATGGTGTGGAGTTTACTAATTTAATCCCAAACTCGCTCAAAAATTTGTTCACTTGATCCCCATTCAAAAATGTTATGTGATCTACCATCAACGTTTGTGGAATTTCAAACCTATAAATGATGTGATCACGGATAAACTCTATGATATTCTTTTGGATGATCTCTTTCAAAGGTACCGTCTCTACCCACTTGGTGAAATAGTCGGTTGCAACTATAACAAAAGTATGTTGCTTGGACGATGGGGGATAAATCTTCCCTATCAGGTCTATCGTCCAACCCTTGAACGGCTAAGGTTTAATAATAGGTGTCATCTCTCGTGCTGGCGCCCTTTGTATTGGACCATCCTTTTGGCATGTTAAACAACTCTTTGCATACTGAACGCATAATTCTCCCATCTTTGGCCAAAAATATCCACTCCTAATAATTAACCATCTCATCCTTTGGCCAGCTTGATGAGCTCCACATATCCCTTCGTGCACCTCAGCCATGATCATCCTGACTTTTTGCAAACTTACACACTTTAGCAATACACCGTCAGAGCGTTTCTTAAACAACTCTTCATCTATTAGTGTATAGTTCAGTAAACATAGATTCATTTTCCTACTAATCCCTCCATTAGGTTCTTTAAGGAACCTTTTAATCTCTGTTCTCCAATCCATTGTATCTCCATCTTATATGCATGAAGTTCAATCCTTCTCGCCCTTCTTTGGGTCACGGGCAATATGGTTCCATACTCACAAGTAGACTTCCAATTCAAAACCT